>NC_134487.1:17593411-17790911 GCF_040206685.1 Ascaphus truei
ACTCCCGCACTCACCTCCCTTCCACTCACCTCCCTCCCGCTACACACCACTCCCTCCCGCTACACACCACTCCCTCCCGCTCCATTCCCTCCCCGACGGGGGAACAGGCAGCCTGCCACGCGGCGCCTAAGATGGCGGACCCCCTTCCTCCCTCGCGCTCCATTCCCTCCCGCTCCACTCCCTCCCCCGCTCCACTCACGTCCCTCCCGCTCCATTCCCTCGCGCTCCATTCCCTCCCGCTCCACTCACCTCCCTCCCGCTCCACTCCGTCCCCGGCAGGGGAACAGGCTGCCACGCGGCGCGTAAGATGGCGGACCCCCTTCCTCCCTCACGGCGCCGAGTAAGAAGATGGCGGCGGCCGGAAGTACAGGTAGGTGTCGCTCCCCCACCTCCCCCCCACCTGTGGCGCCGCACGAAACTGAGAAAGGGCGCATCACGGGTGTGTGTGTGTGTGTCACTGCCCCCCCTCCTGTCCACTGCCCCCCCTCCTGTCCACTGCCCCCCCCTCCTGTCCACTGCCCCCCCTCCTGTCCACAGCCCCCCCCCTCCTGTCCACAGCCCCCCCCCCTCCTGTCCACAGCCCCCCCCTCCTGTCCACAGCCCCCCCCTCCTGTTCACTGCCCCCCACCCTCCTGTCCACTGCCCCCCCTCTCCTGTCCACTGCCCCCCCTCTCCTGTCCACTGCCCCCCTCTCCTGTCCACTGCCCCCCCTCTCCTGTCCACTGCCCCCCCTCTCCTGTCCACTGCCCCCCCCTCTCCTGTCCACTGCCCCCCCTCTCCTGTCCACTGCCCCCCCCTCTCCTGTCCACTGCCCCCCCCTCTCCTGTCCACTGCCCCCCCTCTCCTGTCCACTGCCCCCCCTCCTGTCCACTGCCCCCCTCCTGTCCACTGCCCCCCCCCTCCTGTCCACTGTCCTCCCTCCTGTCCACTGTCCACTGCCCCCCCCTCCTGTCCACTGCCCCCCCCTGTCCACTGCCCCCCCCCTCCTGTCCACTGCCCCCCCCTCCTGTCCACTGCCCCCCCTCCTGTCCACTGCCCCCCCCTCCTGTCCACTGCCCCCCCCCTCCTGTCCACTGCCCCCCCCCTCCTGTCCACTGCCCCCCCCCTCCTATCCACTGCCCCCCCCTCCTGTCCACTGCCCCCCCCTCCTGTCCACATCCCCCCCCCTTCCCACCCCCCCCCTTCCCACCGCCTCCCCCCCCCTTCCCACCGCCTCCCCCCCCTCCCCCACCTTCCCACCGCCTCCCCCCCCTCCCCCCCTTCCCACCGCCTCCCCCACCCTACCCCCCTTCCCACCGCCTCCCCCCCCTTCCCACCACCTCCCCCCCCCTTCCCACCGCCTCCCCCCCCTTCCCACCGCCTCCCCCCCCCCTTCCCACCGCCTCCCCCCCCTTCCCACCGCCCCCCACTTCCCACCGCCTCCCCCCCCCTTCCCACCGCCTCCCCCCCCCTTCCCACCGCCTCCCCCCCCCCCTTCCCCCCCTTCCCACCGCCTCCCCCCCTTCCCACCCCCTTCCCACCGCCTCCCCCCCCTTCCCACCCCCTTCCCACCGCCTCCCCCCCCTTCCCACCCCCTTCCCACCGCCTCCCCCCCCCTTCCCACCGCCTCCCCACCCTTCCCACCCCCTTCCCACCGCCTTCCCACCCTTCCCACCCCCTTCCCACCGCCTTCCCACCCTTCCCACCCCCCTCCCACCGCCACCCCCCCCTTCCCACCTCCCCCCCTCCTTCCCACCGCCCCCCCTCCTTCCCACCCCCTCCCCCTTCCCTCCCCCTTCCCACCACCTCCCCCCTCCCCACCACCTCCCCCCCTTCCCACCCCCTCCGCTCCCCTCCCCTCCACCCCCCTCCCCTCCACACCCCTCCCCTCCACCCCTTTCCCCTCCCTTCCCCTCCCACACTTCCACCCCTTCCCCCCCTCCTCTAACCCTTCCCCCCCCTCCTCTAACCCTTCCCCCCCCTCCTCTAACCCTTCCCCCCCTCCTCTAACCCTTCCCCCCTCCTCCACCCCTTGCCCCCCTCCTCCACCCCTTGCCCCCCTCCTCCACCCCCTCCTCCCCTTCCCGCCGCCCTTCGCCTTCCTGCCCGCCTTACCGCCTCCCCACCCCCGCCTCTGCCTTTCACCCGCCCTTACTCCGGCTGCCTCTGCCTTTCACCCACCGCCTCACAGCCGCTGCATGCACTCAACAGACACCCGCCACACTCGACACATACCTGCCGCCACACACACCTGCTGCCTCCCGCCCCTACGCACCGACATCACTGACCCACCGCCTCACACCCTAGCAGGACCCCCACTCACAGACAGCACTCACAACCCACGCGCCACCCGCCGCCTCACACCCTAGCAGGACCCCCACTCACAGACAGCACTCACAACCCACGCGCCACCCGCCGCCTCACACCCTAGCAGGACCCCCACTCACAGACAGCACTCACAACCCACGCGCCACCCGCCGCCTCACACCCTAGCAGGACCCACACTCAGACAGCACTCACAACCCACGTACCACCCGCCGCCTCACACCCTAGCAGGACCCCCACTCGCAGACAGCACTCACAACCCACGCGC
This sequence comes from Ascaphus truei, assembly GCF_040206685.1. Taxonomy (NCBI): domain Eukaryota; kingdom Metazoa; phylum Chordata; class Amphibia; order Anura; family Ascaphidae; genus Ascaphus; species Ascaphus truei. Next base: position 17,595,984 of record NC_134487.1, read on the forward strand.
CACCTGCCGCCTCACACCCTAGCAGGACACACGCCTCACATTTTTACATCACTTATGGCACCAAAATATACATTGTACTGTGGTGTGGTTACAATAAACCATTTTTATACAACATCGTATTACATTTTCTTCCATCTTTCTTTTCAATATTATTATCCAACCTTTACAACAAACAGTCACCTATTGTTCCACAATTTATAAATAATACTACCTATTACGCATTTACATCCCGGGCAACGCCGGGTCTCTCAGCTAGTAATATATATTTTCTTTAACTGGGCATGCAATGTCTTGTATATAATGTATACCCTGTTCATTTATGTAACTGTATTTGTAACCATGTATTATTTGTCTTAACTCTGTTCCAGGACATACTTGAAAACGAGAGGTAACTCTCAATGTATTACTTCCTGGTAAAATATTTTATAAATAAATAAATAAATAAACATGACTCCGTCTGGCACTGGGAGACACCTTAGAGCCCCGGGACTTGAACGGACTGTAAAGTTTCTTCCAGCTTTGTGCATTGGGGGTAGAAGGCTGCTTAGTAAATATGGCCCTAGAATGTTTCCAATTGTCTGAAGAAGAGACATCACTGATACAATATTGCATGGTGTGTTCCTGGAATTTACATCAAACTGTTAGCATTTATACACTTTCAGTAGGTTTTTTGCTTAAACTGCACAAAGATGCTCATAGTGGCTAAAAATAAGTGGTGCTGTGCTTTAAGATAATATCTGAATGAATTGGGGCAAAGCTCTTCTATGCAATATCGATCTACGCTTGTCCTAAAACGGAATAGGTTAAAGCAGGGGTGCGCAAACTTTTCCCCCTGCTCGTGCCCCTCTCCTTACCATGTCTCCGGCATTCTAGCGTCATGTGACGTCACATTGCCATGGCGACACGTCGCCAGAAGCCGCCAGAGACGAGGTAAGGGAGTTAGACACCTCGCGGGCGCTCCCCTGCTTTAGGGAAGAGCACCCCAGTTTGCGCACCCCTGGGTTAAAGCATGGGGGTAATTAGAGTCATATTTACATTGAAAATATTACAGTATACAAAGCAACACTCCTTATTAACACTGCAGTGTATGCAGCATTTATGTACACAACTGGCAGTGCACTGCAGAGATGCAGTTCAACTCCAGTCCTTCATGGACACCAACAGGTCAGGTTTTCAGGTTATCCCTGCTTCAGCACAGGTGGCTCAATCAGTGGCTCGGTCTTTAACTGAACCACTGATTGAGCCAGCTGTGCTGAAGCAGAAATATCCTTAAAAACCTGACCTGTTGGTGTCCCTTGAGGACTGGAGTTGGCCGCCCCTGAGTTCACATTTACCTACGGCCTCTCTCTTTCTCTTCAACAAATACCAGGCAGGCCTGATGTAATGGCTGCAGCAGCAGCACTGCTCAGCATTCCCAGTGAGCTCTCCCTAATGGTGATGTGACAAAGCACACGTACAGACTTTTTTATATTCCAGAGCAGTGCTGGAAAATCTCTGTCAGGGAAACCAGCTGCTTTATGGGTTTGCTGGTCTGAAAGCTGATTGCATCTCTTTCTCTATGTTTTAGCACTTCAAGTGTTTCTCTCTGTTTTAGTCCCCTGTTTGTTTCTGGGATCTTATGCTCAACATGTAGCGCTCTAGCATATGATTAATATAACACATGTAACGGGTATTCCCTGTGAATACAGACGCTACTACTGCTGTGTGACCTGTGTGGCTCTCAGGAGCCTAAGCCTCCGCTCGGGGAGCCTGGGGTACATACATATAACAATCTCGTGGTGCAACGCCTCCACCTGGGAGGGATCCCAACAGAGTGGGAGGAGGCCCTCACAGGAAACAATCACGGTAAGCACACAGTTGTAAAACAGGATAGGCTTTACTGCATATATGCGCATAACTTATACCAATCACATTCAATGTTAGCACTGCATTAGGATATAACGTAATCCCCACACCCACCACCGTGTACGCCCACACCGTGTCCACAGTATAACCCCCCTTGTCCCGTGGTCAGCGCTGCCACTATGTGCGAGTACTCGTGTGTGCACGTGCGTAACGTTACCTGCCCAGTGCGACGGCACCTGGGCGTTAAAGGGTCTTCGCAAATGATCCGACGAGCTTCCTGGCGATGTCCGGTTCCTCCGGAGAGATGCTCGGTCAGGGCGGTCCACCCTTGGTACAGTCCACTCTCTCTCTGTGGAGGAGGCTTGATCCCAAGCCTCTAGATGGGAAGCGCAGCATCCGCTGAGTCCCTAACTAGCACTGTAATAGTAAGGGGCAGGGTCCCTAACCTGGGGCCTGTCCCTGAAACAACACAAGCTACTGGGTGGCTCAGGGCTAACCTGGGGCCTGTCCCTGAAACAACACAAGCTACTGGGTGGCTCAGGGCTAACTGGGGCATAGGGGGCTGCTGGCCTAGTGCAGGGAGTCACTGACTCCTGCACCCTACCTCCTTCCCCTAGCCTCTCCTGGCGCCGACTAACGTGCTCCTCCAGCACGCAAAATGTATCTAATCTCCTCTATAGGGAGATGCTGTAGCCCTATTGGCTCCCTTGGGTCATGTGGGGCATTCCTGAGGCTCATGGGACATGAAGTCCCTACCAAGAGCCCTCTCCTGATTGGTCTGGGTTCGCGCGCTTATCACTCCGCATGTGCGACCTGTCTTTGCCTCCCGTCGCTTCTGGCTGCTGCGCATGCGTGCGCAATCCAAGATGGCGGTCTCCTTGGCAGGCACCTCCAGGCGACCCCGGCAACCGGCCACACGCGTCCCTGGCAACCCCCACACAATGAGAAGAGGCGCGCTGTGCGCGCGCACGCCCCCGCACCTCCCCGCGAGCGGCCGCTCAGCTCCCTACCGCCGCGGTGAGTACCCGGAGGGGGTGTCCGCAAGGCAGAGGGGGGACCTGGCTACACATAGAAACAGTTTAAACGGTTATAGATTATAACCCTTTTTTTTTTTTGCTTAAATTGTTTTATGATAATCAAGGAAGGACAAGTATAATTATACCCAAATTAGTTTCTATAATACTTTTGCGCTGTCCCAGAACAGTTTCATATTTTTACGAAATAGAATATGAAATACTGTAGATTGGTGCATACTGTATGTGGAGTGAGATTTAGAAACAATGACGTAACGATCTGAGAATATATAAATAATATACCTCCCCACCGACTTTTTGAGCGAGCCGCATTTTTCACCATTGTGCCTAATATTGTTTGAGAAGCCACCTAGCAAACCCCAGATATAATTCAATGCCTGAAACCAAGAGAGAAATGTCGTGAGTGCATAAGTAGAGGAATAACAAGTATTCTGCCTATAGTACATACATATTACACTATGGGGCCTATGCACTAAGTGCCGATAAGCCACTTATCGAGGCTTTTTCGCCAAAAAAGCCTACAGTGATTCAGTAAGCCCCGATAAGTCGCCGATGAAAGCCCTTTCCATCAATTTTTTCCCCCATGGGGGGAAAAAAAACAAAAAACGCCAAACGAGCGGCGATAAGCCACTTATCGGCAGGTTTTCAAACTTGTGCAATTCTATTCGCCCCGGTTAGCTTATCGAGGCTAAGCGCAGCTCTAGAATATTTATTTATAAAATATTTTACCAGGAAGTAATACATTGAGAGTTACCTCTCGTTTGCAAGTGTAGCCCCGGTAAGAAATGGGGGCTATATATCTTTCTCCTGCTGGTGTAAGTCCTGCTAAGGGCAGGCCGCCAGTAGCTATCATGGGTTTCCCCCGCTTCAAGCCCTGCCGTGATTGGTGGAGGTAGGCACCTGACTCTGTGTGGAAAGGCAGAGACACGGGAGGGGCCTGCTGACATCATGATGGGCAGGGCTGTCTCAATTTAGTTGCAGTTCCTGTGTGTTCTGGGTGAGTTGGTGTTGGAGTGTCTGACTGGACAGTAAGACTGTGTGAGCTAGCTAGGTTCCAGAGGAGCAGGGCCTAGTTAGCTGGAGGTGGACCAATTCCCCTCACCCTGCCTAGGGGGTTAGGGAAGAGCTAGCCCCACCCTGAGCGCCCTAGGTTTGGGGTGGAGGCAGGGAGCAAAGACCCCACAGACCATCCTGAGGGTGCACTTCTGGAGGGAAAGGAGGAGGAACAGACCCTGTACATTGTGCTGTGTGCTGCTGCTGATCTGCTGTACAGAATAAAGACATTGCTGCTTTTATACAAAAGACTGTGTGAGACTGAAATCTCTCTGGGACCAGGGCTTCTCTGGGAGGATTTCACCTTATTCCTTAAGGCTCGCCAGAGATGGAGGCGTTGCACCAATACTGCTAGAGAAGATGGAGGCATATACCCCAGAAGCCTGTCCCTGTTATCCCCTATACCACTGTGGGAGACTCAGGCCCTCCTGTTCCTCACAGGTACGCACCACCCACATACACGTAACCAGCCCTCACTACACCCTAGAGGTCCAGTCTGCGACCGGGGGGGGGGGGTATGGGGGGGACATGGGTTACACAAGTATGTCCTGGGCACATAGTTAAGATGACAAATAATACATGGTTACAAATACAAGAAGAAAAAAAAAAGAATTATGTGCTACAGCGCTAATGCTAGAAAATGAATAGTATACTATACACTAATAAAAAACGTGCCTAAAATATAGGTAAGGTTGCCTGTACCAAGTGAAATAATTACAAATCACATAACAGTTGACAGAAAAAGAAAAACGGTGCCTTATAACAAACAGTTCAGTGAAAAATAGACCTGACCAAAGTGGAAAAGTCCAGTCCTGTTGAAACTAGAAGTTCTTTAGAGAGTTTTGATCGTTGTCTCATACATGTGGATAGAAAATAAGAGACCAATCATAGTGTATAACTGAAAGATACTCGTGAATAAAAAATAAATAAATATATATGGAAATATATAAGGAAATCTCTGGTCTGTCCTTCTCCTTATGTCCGCCCAATTGTGAAGGAATCTCTCTTCTGTGTCTCACATGAGGCTTTTTACAGAGCTCTCATTAGTCCAGGTGGAGACTAGTTAAATGAGTGGCTGCAATTAACTATGTCTCTGCTGGATTCTCAAAGCTCTGATGCTGCTTTATTTAAAAACAGAGATCAGTCCCTCTTACAGTGGCCCGTAAAAAAAGTATTACAAATCTACAGGGCGTCTATACATATCCAAGCCAGTATGTCTACTAATATTCTGCCCAAAGAGAAATTGTGAATCTGTTTGATATACAGTGTGTCTACAGGGCAGGTTCATCCATAAACCCAACTAGGAACCTTCCAGATACTTAATACTAATGTTTATATCTCCTGAAAGAGCATCGGATTATAAAAATAAAAATGAATGCAAATTGGTGATAATGCAACCAAAAATAAAGCACTGCCACATTGGGGTCACTTGTGATTTTATTTGTTAAACTACATGCAACGTATACAATACAAAAACACACTGTCAAAATATTGCATATTTACATCAGGAGGGTACAAAAACAAACAGAACAAAACAAACACAAATTCAATACAATTATTTACATTTCTTCACAGTTTTTCCCACTGTTTCTGTTCTACTAACAAACCCAACAGCATCATATGAATCAGGCCCAATAGACCAAAAGGAAGCCCTCTCTCTCCAATCTCTTAGAATTAAAGATGCCAAATGCTGAATTCAGTCTAGAATCCTGTAGTAAATAAATATCATAATCCCATTTCTTTCCATTTCCTAAAAGTAATACCATGGGAAGTTACAGTTCTAACACTGTTAACATTCACAACGCAAAACCTTATAGGCTGTGTGGGGTCAGTGGGCGGACACATCTTTCTTTTTTTACAGTATCTGCTATTCCCTCCTCCTCCCCCTCACTTTTGAGGGCTTCTGTTCCACCTTCCTCCATTGCATCCCCCCAAGACAATGCATCAAAGGTATTTGAGGTGGGTATCCCTGATGACTGTAACTCCCAAATGTGACCTCTGCCTTTGGCCTTTTTCTTTGCTATAGTTACTTGCTCCCCTCCCTCCTCTTTTGGCTCCTGCTCCCCTCCTGCCTCTGCTGACCCGTGCTCCCCTCCTGCCGCTGCTGGCCCCTGTTCCCCTCCTGCCGCTGCTGGCCCCTGCTCCCCTCCTGCCCCCTGCTCCTCTCCTGCCGCTGCTGGCCCCTGCTCCTCTCCTGCCGCTGCTGGCCCCTGCTCCTCTCCTGCCTCTGCTGGCCCCTGCTCCCCTCCTGCCTCTGCTGGCTCCTGCGCCTCCTCCTGCCACTGCTGGCCCCTGCTCCCCTCCTGCCTCTGCTGGCTCCTGCGCCTCCTCCTGCCGCTGCTGGCCCCTGCTCGTCTCCTGCCGCTGCTGGCCCCTGCTCCCCTTCTGCCTCTGCTGGCCCCTGCTCCCCTCCTGCCTCTGCTTGCTCCTGCTCCTCCTCCTGCTCAAAGGATAACTCCATGGCACCAAGCTCATTTATCTGGGTCTCAGTGTCCTGGGGAGCATTATTATACGCCGCCTCAGGACACTCCCTAAAAGAGTGACCCTGTCCCCCACACAAGTAACACAGTACAGTATTAGGGCAGACAGAACGGCTATGCCCCAGAACCCCACACTGGCTGCACCTGATCTTATCACAGCTTACACTCAAATGCCTATTGGACCCACATTTGAAACAAAGCCTGGGCTGGCCACTGTAAAAACAGACCCCTCTGTCCCCCCCAATGAAGAGGGAATTTGGGAGGTGGTGAGACACACCATGTCTTTCCCACAGCTTAACTTTACACCTCCAACCCCCAGTCCACACCCACCCTCCTTCCCAGATCTCCTCCTCTATTTTCTCCAGATCAGACATTGGGGTCACTAGTGTCTTCCTTCCTTGGACAGGAATGAGCCCTCCTGGGAGTGCTAGTGATGTTGCTACTTGCCTTGCTTTTTTCAAAGTCCTTCCTTGCACTGCTGGTATTGTAATGGTTGGGGGGGTAGGGGGGGTTGAGGACTGGAGTTGAACACCCCTGGTCTAAGATTAGGTTTTTTCAAAGGAACAAATCACATAGTCAAAAGATAAGGCACATTCAGTGGATTGCTACCCTGGTCTAAGATTAGGTTGTTTTCAAAGGAACAAATCACATACAGTAGTCAAAAGATAAGGCACATTCAGTGGATTGCTACTGTATTGTGTGATCAGAGGCAGAAAAATATTAGAGATGCAAGTGTTTTACTGAAGAACGCAAATCCTGATATCTGATATAGGATATCTGATGCTTCCCAATTGACAAGTAATTTGCAGATTCACCAAAAATTGCCCATAATTAAAACATTAATTGCTGGTGATTTTAGTTCTTTGCAGGAAACGACAAAGAAAAGTAGAAATTTGAGTTAGACAACAATCTTTCACAATCCAACTAAAAATCACTGCAACATTACTAAAACGCTAGAAAAAGGCAAGAAATGGCTGAAAATAATAACCAAGTATTGAGATTTAAAAGTACCCAGTGTTATTTGTAAATGTAATAAAAATCTGCAGTTCTTGCTTGCAAAAGTATGTTTAAAGTTACCAAAAAACTGACACTGTGATGTGTCACATTTAAAAACTGTGTGATCGAGATAAAAAAAAAGAAAAGGGAATGTGTGAATGTATTTGTTTTTTCTGGAATACTGACTTGGAATTGCAGATTAATACTAAAAAAGTGAGAGTTTGCCGTTACATTCTGTACTTTTGAAAGCACTGAAGACAAAGGAAATTGTTAAAAGCTGATAACAAAGTAGCCATGAGAAGAATACTAAATGAATTCTGCAGGACGTATTTCACTCATTGGATACTAAATAAAAATATCCCTTGTGAGTACACACGCATGTCTCACACAGGCCTGTAACCCTACTCTTCGCAATTATCTCTTAGCATACCGTGCTTCCAGCCAGGGATTCTGGGTAATGACATGCAAATGAGCACACTGTGCCGGTGCGGATAGGCGAGGGAGAGGACGGAGCGTGGGGCCCCCCACAGGCACAGGGCCGAAAGCAACCACCTTACCCTAAGGCCTGCCTTGTGTGACACATTATATAAGTTATCGTGAGTAAAAAAGTGGCAGTGACAAAAAGGTGACACTGTGTGTTCATTTGCATGTAATTTCCCAGAATCCCTGGCTGCAGTGGAAGCACTGTATGCTAGGACAAGGTAGCACAACTCCAGTCTTCAAGCCCCCTCATCAGGTTAATTTTTCAGGATATCCCAGCTTCAGCACAGGTGGCTCAATCACTGCTTCAGCATAGGAGGCTCAATCAGAGGCATCGACGGAGCCTCTGACTGAGCCACCCGTGCTGAAAAAAGGACTGATTGTACTGCCTGTGCTGAAGCAGGGATATCCTGAAAACCTGACCTGTTGGGGGGAAAGCAGGGTTGCCAACCAGTGCTGTACAGTGGAGGGTTTTTGTCACTTTTTTACCCCTCATACATCATTGAATCAGGGACAGGGCTATAGTTCGGGCAGCCCGGGGGCTCGCTCTCCCCCCACTGTGGGTGGCCCGGCCCCCTGCCCGCACATTAATTCCCTGCAGCGGACAGGAAGCACAGAGGGAAATCCCTTCCTCTGCAGGTGGGTGGGGCCTGGGTCAGGGGCGGGCCCTGAGAGGCAGGAAGCACAGAGGGAAATCCCTTCCTCTGCAGGTGGGTGGGGCCTGGGTAGGGTGACCATTCGTACCGGTTTTACCAGGACAGTCACGTTTTTTTGTGTCCTGTCCCGGTTTTAAGTTGTCCCGGTTTTTGTCCCTGGTCCCGGTATTGCGGGGCAGCGGCGGTGAGGAGAATGCGGCGGCCGGTAAGTATTTTGTATGTGTGTGTGTTAATGCTGCCGGGGGAACTGAATGAAGGAGAATGCCGGGGGCGGGACTTAGAATGCTGGCCGGCCCGCAGGGGATTGGATGAATGATGATGCCGGGGGCGGGACATAGAATGCCGGCCGGCCCGCAGGGGATTGGTTGCAGGCAGGTCAGAGGAAGCCGGGGGCGGGACTTCCGCTTTGTGCAGAGCACACGTGTCTTCCCGGCTTCCTCTGTGCGTGTGAGTGTCCCCCTTCTGTCCCGGGTCCCAGCCAGGGGGGGGTAATAGGAGGTGGTAGCGGGGGTGCGCCTGCCTTTGTACCACCTTGTACCTTTGCCCCCCCCAGCGCTCCCACCATTGCCCCCCGGCGCTCCCACTATTGCCCCCCCGGCGCTCCCACTATTGCCCCCCCAGCACTCCCACTATTGCCCCCCCAGCACTCCCACCATTGCCCCCCCCGGCGCACCCACCTTTGCCCATCGGTGCTCCCACCATTGCCCATCGGCCCACCCAGCTTTGCCCCCCCGGCGCTCACAGCTTTGCCCCCCAGCGCTCACTTCCCCCTGTCCCCTTGGTGTGGGAGATGGGCTCGGGGGCGGGCAGTGGTTGCTGCACGGTCGCGGGCGGTGTAGGGGCTGGCGGGCGGTGCAGGGGAGGCGGGGTGTATCTGTGTGTGTGTATCAGTGTGTGTATCAGTGTGTGTATCTGTGTGTGTGGGTGTGTGTGTGTGAGTGTGTATCAGTGTGTGTGTGTGTGTGTGTGTGTGTGTGTATGTGTATCAGTGTGTGTGTGTGTGTGTGTGTATGTGTATCAGTGTGTGTGTGTGTATGTGTATCAGTGTGTGTATCGGTGTGTGTGTGTGTATCGGTGTGTGTGTGTGTGTATCTGTGTGTGTGTGTATCAGTGGGTGTGTGTATCAGTGGGTGTGTGTATCAGTGGGTGGGTGTATCAGTGTGTGTGTGTGTGTGTGTGTGTATCAGTGGGGGTGTGTTGTGTGTGTGTGTATCAGTGGGTGTGTGTGTGTATCAGTGTGTGTGTGTATCAGTGGGTTTATCAGTGGGTGTGTGTGTATCAGTGGGTGTGTGTGTGTATCAGTGTGTGTTTGTGTGTGTGTGTATCAGTGTGTGTGTGTGTGTGTATCAGTGGGTGTGTGTGTGTGTATCAGTGGGTGTGGGTGTATCAGTGGGGGTGTGTGTGTATCAGTGGGGGGTGTGTGTGTATCAGTGGGTGTGTGTGTGTGTATCAGTGGGGGTGTGTGTGTATTAGTGTGTGTGTGTGTGTGTGTGTGTATCAGTGGGGGTGGGGGTGTGTATCAGTGGGGGTGTGTGTGTGTATCAGTGGGGGGGGTGTGTATCAGTGGGGGTATGTGTGTATCAGTGGGTGTGTGTGTATCAGTGTGTGTGTGTGTATCAGTGTGTGTGTGTGTGTATCAGTGTGTGTGTGTATCAGTATCAGTGTGTGTGTGTAACAGTATCAGTGTGTGTGTGTATCAGTGGGGGGGTGTGTATCAGTGTGTGTGTGTGTATCAGTGTGTGTGTCAGTGGGTGTGTGTCTCTCCCCCTCCCTCCCTCTCTCTCCCTCCCTCTCTCTCCCCCACCCTGTCTCCCTCCTTCCCTCCCACCCTGTCTCCCACCCTGTCTCCCTCCTTCCCTCCCACCCTGTCTCCCACCTTCCCTCCCACCTTCCCTCCCACCCTTTCTCCCTCCCACCCTGTCTCCCTCCCACCCTGTCTCCCTCCCACCCTGTCTCCCACCCTGTCTCCCTCCTTCCCTCCCACCCTGTCTCCCACCCTGTCTCCCTCCTTCCCTCCCACCCTGTCTCCCTCCTTCCCTCCCACCCTGTCTCCCACCCTGTCTCCCTCCTTCCCTCCCACCCTATCTCCCTCCTTCCCTCCCACCCTGTCTCCCACCCTGTCTCCCTCCTTCCCTCCCACCCTGTCTCCCACCCTGTCTCCCACCCTGTCTCCCTCCTTCCCTCCCACCCTGTCTCCCTCCCACCCTGTCTCCCTCCCACCCTGTCTACCACCCTGTCTCCCTCCTTCCCTCCCACCCTGTCTCCCACCCTGTCTCCCACCCTGTCTCCCTCCTTCCCTCCCACCCTGTCTCCCTCCCACCCTGTCTCCCTCCCACCCTGTCTCCCTCCTTCCCTCCCACCCTGTCTCCCACCCTGTCTCCCTCCTTCCCTCCCACCCTGTCTCCCTCCTTCCCTCCCACCCTGTCTCCCACCCTGTCTTCCTCCTTCCCTCCCACCCTATCTCCCTCCTTCCCTCCCACCCTGTCTCCCACCCTGTCTCCCTCCTTCCCTCCCACCCTGTCTCCCACCCTGTCTCCCACCCTGTCTCCCTCCTTCCCTCCCACCCTGTCTCCCACCCTGTCTCCCACCCTGTCTCCCTCCTTCCCTCCCACCCTGTCTCCCTCCTTCCCTCTCACCCTGTCTCCCACCCTGTCTCCCACCCTGTCTCCCTCCTTCCCTCTCACTCTGTCTCCCACCCTGTCTCCCTCCTTCCCTCCCACCCTGTCTCCCACCCTGTCTCCCTCCCACCCTGTCTCCCACCCTGTCTCCCTCCTTCCCTCCCACCCTGTCTCCCACCCTGTCTCCCACCCTGTCTCCCTCCTTCCCTCCCACCCTGTCTCCCACCCTGTCTCCCTCCTTCCCTCCCACCCTGTCTCCCTCCTTCCCTCCCACCCTGTCTCCCACTCTGTCTCCCTCCTTCCCTCCCACCCTGTCTCCCTCCTTCCCTCCCACCCTGTCTCCCTCCTTCCCTCCCACCCTGTCTCCCTCCTTCCCTCCCACCCTGTCTCCCTCCTTCCCTCCCACCCTGTCTCCCTCCTTCCCCCCCACCCTGTCTCCCTCCCACCCTGTCTCCCTCCTTCCCTCCCACCCTGTCTCCCACCCTGTCTCCCTCCTTCCCTCCCACCCTGTCTCCCTCCTTCCCTCCCACCCTGTCTCCCTCCCTGTCTCCCTCCCTGTCTCACCCTGTCTCCCTCCCTCCCTGTCTCACCCTCCCTGTCTCACCCTCCCTCACCCTCCCTCCCTCACCCTCCCTGTCTCACCCTCCCTGTCTCACCCTCCCTTTCTCACCCTCCCTGTCTCACCCTCCCTATCTCACCCTCCCTGTCTCACCCTCCCTCCCTCCCTGTCTCACCCTCCCTCCCTCCCTGTCTCCCTCCCTCCCTCCCTCGCCCTCCCTCCCTTGCCCTCCCTCCCTCGCCCTCCCTGTCTCCCTCCCTCACCCTGTCTCCCTCCCTCGCCCTCCCTGTCTGTCTGTCTCCCTCCGTCTCCCTCCCTCTCCCTCTCTCCCTGTCTCCCTCCCTCGCCCTCCCTCCCTGTCTCCCTCCATCCCTGTCTCCCTCCCTCGCCCTCCCTCCCTGTCTCCCTCACCCTCTGTCTTATCTTAACTGCCGTATACCTACACCGAAGTAACCAACTCTGATTTCTTCCAGATCTGACTCAAATTTCACGCGGGAGACATCGGAAGACAGGTAAGGAACACCTCCCCTCCAGTATAATACCTTGAGGGACTGCGGATCAGGTAAGATCCCAGGCGGGATTGCTGCTTTTAGAAATTGTGAAGAGGGGGCATCCAGACACTGGTTAATGGGTTCAGAATCATTCACATCTGGGTTTTTTTTTTGTTCGATTATTGAGGTGTACACACACACACACACACACACACACACACACACACACACACACACACACACACACACACACACACACACACACACACACACACACACACACACACACACACACACACACACACACACACACACACACACACACACACACTCTCTAATGGTAGTAAAGTATAAGTGTACTACAATAAATAAACTGTTATATATATAATAAAAAAAAATGTGTCCCGGTTTTTCATTTTCAAAATCTGGTCACCCTAGGCTGGGTCAAGAGGCAGCGGTGCGCGACAGGTTTCGCCCCTCCCGTCGCAAACCTTCCCTCTCCCCTCAGACTGCCGATCGCGGTGTAGCGGTGCGCGACAGGTTTTCAGGCAGGCAGGGGAATTTGAGATTAGCATTTGCGACGGAGGGGTGGCCACGCCCCCGCCGGCGGTTCAGCCAATGACGGCGAACCAGCCGCGGGACGTCATGGCCACGCCCCCGCAAACTCACCACCACGCTCCCTCCCATCGCAAACCTTCCCTCTCCCCTCAGACCGCCGATCGCGGTGTAGCGGTGTGCACGTGCCGCCCCCCCCGCCGGGCGCGCGTGCCACAGTGAGACTAGGGACTCACCCTGAGAGACAGGCTGGGAAAGGTGAGAGGGAGTGGAGGGGCAGGGTCTCGGTCAGTGGGCGGGGCTGGAGCTGGGAAAGGTGAGAGGGGCGGGGCCTGAGTCAGTGGGCGGGGCTGGAGCTGCAGCCTGAGAGACAGGCTGGGAAAGGTGAGAGGGAGTGGAGGGGCAGGGTCTCGGTCAGTGGGCGGGGCTGGAGCTGGGAAAGGTGAGAGGGGCGGGGCCTGAGTCAGTGGGCGGGGCTGGAGCTGCAGCCTGAGAGACAGGCTGGGAAAGGTGAGAGGGAGTGGAGGGGCAGGGTCTCGGTCAGTGGGCGGGGCTGGAGCTGGGAAAGGTGAGAGGGGCGGGGCCTGAGTCAGTGGGCGGGGCTGGAGCTGCAGTCTGAGAGACAGGCTGGGAAAGGTGAGAGGGAGTGGAGGGGCGGGGCCTGGGTCAGTGGGCGGGGCTGGAGTTGCAGTCTGAGAGACAGGCTGGGAAAGGTGAGAGGGAGGAGAAGGGTTAAAGCACAGGGGTAAAAACAGACATGAAAAGGAATAAGACAGAAGAGGCACAAAGAGATAATGAAGTAAAGAGAGAAATACATAAGAGGGAAAAGAAAGACATGAGAGAGAGAGTAAAGAGAGAGAGAGAGCAGAGAGAGAGAGAGAGAGAGAGAGAAAAGAGAGAGCAGAGAGAGAGATAGCAAAGAGAGAGAGAGTGCAGAGAGAGAGTGCAGAGAGAGAGTGCAGAGAGAGAGTGCAGAGAGAGAGAGAGAGAGTGTGCAGAGAGAGAGAGAGAGAGAGAGAGAGAAAAGAGCAGAGAGAGAGCAAAGAGAGAGAGAGAGAGAGAGAGAGAGAGTGCAGAGAGAGAGAGAGAGAGCAAAGAGAGAGAAAGAGAGACATACTGTAAGGAAGCCCTGAATTTTTTTTGCCCGGGGGCCGCACATGTCTAGCTAGGCCACTGCATTGAATAGAACTTGCCGGCTGTGTTTTTATCAGCATACTCTATGTGCAGTTTCCCTGTGACTCAAAAGAAAAATGTGTGGGGAGTCATTCCCATGTTAACCTGTTTAGCACAGTTTCTGCTGCAACATTTGAGGAACTGATGAAATACTGAAATAAAAAGAGAAAGATTTGCCGGTGATTTCCCCTTTCCAATAATCACAGCTGTGTCAGGAAATAGCACTATTTTTATACTGCCACCTACTTTTACATTTCCAAGAAAAGAAATAATCAGCCCTATAATTTAGCATAATAGGAGCCCAACACCTCCAAAAGAGCTTTTTTTTTTTTTTGTTTGTTTTTTAAAGAAAGACACAGGAAAGAAAAATACTCAGATAATATTCGTCCGGTCTTTATATTTTTCAGTTTCCCATAAATCTGACAGACACTGTGGTGATGTATTGTGGAGCAAGACTGACCGTAGGAGCTTAATTTCCACCTTGAGTTTCTTAGGCCTTGTCCAGGGTGGCGCTGAGCATGCACGGCGCTTAGCTGCTCGCCAAGCAAGCAAATTTGAATCTGCCGCTCGCGCGTCATGTGATTTGTTCGCCCAGCTCCGTGTCGTATTGGCCGCACCCCCGACACGCCCCCCTCGCCAGCCACGAATCGCAGAGCAGGGCGAAACGCATGAGTGCCCGCGCGCCCGCTCCCTGCCTGGCCGCAGCCTTAGCATCAATGCATCTTGGCACTTTTCTCCAATCTTGTTCCTTGTTGTAAGTCAGCTCGCAATATGAGGAGCGTACATTAATCAGATCTGTCACCAATCTATCTGTTTCATTACTGTATTCTGCACCAGGGTAGCCAAAGGTCTGAACAGATTAATTCAGTGTTAACAAACCCTGTTTATCAAGATTTAGCAGGAGGCACAGAAGGATAAGAGGGAAAAATCACACTGAAAGAGGCAGAAAGTAGCAATGAAAGAGGAGGAAAGGGAGTGATAGTAAGTGTCAAAAAGACAGACGTTGAGCGTCAAAGAGATAAAAATGGCTGTTTCCCTGCAACAGCAATTTATTTAATATTAGTGAAATCCTTAATGTTTTAAAATTGAATTTTTGTGAGCCCAATATACATCTTAGTCATGTTGATTTGGATAACAAATAAAGTTTAGGAGTCCCAAAAATGAAACGATTGCCCTTCATAATTTATTGTCGCGAAAAAGTTTTCCTACTTTTCATTGATAGGAGAATAATCATCATAAATGCCAAATGTGCCGATCCCTTGCTCCCACTTACTTGAATAACGGAGACCACACTCTCTTTTAAGTGGAAGTTTAAAAGGTCACAGCAGTTATGACCACCGTAAGAGCCATATTTCAACTGACCATCCTCCCTCGCCCTCGCTCAGGATGGTTCACTAAAAAGTCCCCTTGTGGCTGCTTACACCCAACCGCACAGCTGGCACCCAGAGTTTTCCATGTTCTGATGTGGTCAGAACCGGCCCAAACCTACCGATCTCTTCTTGGGACACAGGCCTGACCTTACAGTCGGTGCCTACTTCCTTGTATTCCTGTAACGGACGTGCTCGCCACAAACCGGGACCGGACCGCGGGGCTGAGGTAGGGATGTGAATACACCGACCTTAGACCACGAAGCCGGTTCAGGATTGCGCAGTCCGTAGTCAATCGTAGCAGGGTCAGGGTTGGAGACGGTAGAGTAATCCATTGACACGCCAGGGTCAGCGTTGGAGACGGTAGAGTAGTCGATATCCAGGCTGGAGTTCGGCAACAAGGATTCAGGGACGCAGCGCTTCAGCATAGCAGCAGCACTGCGGGAATGGCCTCTGCACGAGGAGCGGGAGCGGCCCATAACGAAGGCCTCTGCAAGGCAGGAATGCAGCAGGCCTCAGGAATCAGGAAGCTGAAGGTTAACGCTGGAGATCCAGCGCTTCAGCACAGGAACCAGGACACAGCCTCTGTAATGGAGATATACAGCAGGCCCCATGAACCAGACCGCTGCAGGAAGAGAAGGCAGCAGGCCTCAGGGAACAGGAAGCTGAAGGATTGCGCTGGGGATCCAGCGCTTCAGCACAGGAACCAGGACACGGCCTCTGCAATGGAGAAATGCAGCAGGCCCCAGGAACTAAGATGCTAAGACAAAAGTAGTTTGTGGCAAACACAGTTACATCCTAGTGAATGTAGGGTTATGCTCAGCAACTTCCTGGGGGGAGGGACTGGCTCTATATAGTATAGCCAGCGAATAGGGCCAGAGCTGCAGTGATTCCAAGCACAGATGAGTGCTTGCAAATCCAAGGGAAGGTCTCTTCTGAGAGCTCACCAACTCCAGCCAAAACCAGGAACGGATTCCTTACAATTCCCTTGCATCCTTGAGCCCGTTGGCGTAGCAGTTCCGCCGTAGCTGTGACGATGTACAGGCATTACTCTATGGTTTAAAACAAATCCGTTACATATGAAAATGTCTGTGTGGGAGGATACATTTTGGAAACTTCTGCCTCGCCTTCTCAGCTCTTCACTTTTATTCCCCTTGCTCTGCCCCCTTATTAACACCTGACTACATGCAGAAGGCATTTCAGTATTACCTGTGACCCCGCACGTAGCCAAATTGTTGCCAGCCGGCTCCCTGCTGGCCAGATCCGCCCAGGCCTGTCCCTAGGGTATATGCCGCCCTCAGGCAAGCACCATTGAATTTGGTTTTGTATTAATGAGAACACCAGTTCACTGAAACCTGAACTGAAACCACTAATTAATTTATCTTAAGTCAACAAGTGCTGATGACTTCAGCCTGATACCTGTAAAGAGCAATTTATTGGAACAACCAGTTTCTTCACCAGTATATTTCCTTCTTTGTGATACCAGCTGCCTCCCATTGCAGAAAATAACTATATGATGTCTATAACTCTCTAACAAATGAACACAGTTAACACTATTTTAGTTTTAGAATCGGGGTAACTGCGTGTGACCGTGAGCACTTTTCTTTATCCCAAACACCAAATATTAGATTTGTAAACTCTTTGTAGGTAAGATTGAGGCAAAACTGAAATGACTGTGAAGGTTTATTTGATTAGTTCCACACTGGTCAAACAGAACTGACGGCTGTGATATGTTTAATGTGTTAAACACATCTGTACATGAAGGATGCCATTAAAAATATCACACAGGTATACTGTAGGTACTGAATTTCTAAAAGTTTGGGCATATTCCATTGTTTGCATGGGGAAGTGATTGACAATCTTGTATCATCTCATGGTGGAGATGATCAGATTATCAGATTTATGCATACACCCTGCATAGCAAATCAGGGAGCTGTAAAGGGTATAGTCTCCAACATTTAAACCCACAATAAACTTCAAGTTGCAATATTTGCAAACAGTGCCTGAGAAGCTGTCACAAATTATTTAATGGAGGTAAGAAGGTGATCCAGGGCACTGCGGGTTTCAGCAAAAAATTATTTATTTAGTCATAACACGACGTTTCGACCCTTACAAGGCTTTTATCACGTGACTGGCACAAATGATTAAATTAAAAAAAATGTATTCGTCCAATTATATTGTATTTTTTTCATAGGGGGAAGAGTGAGGTATACAGAATAACATTTTTAAAAAAAGGGAGGGTTAAAGGGATACCAGTTCCATTACAATGTTTGATGTCAAAAGACCGGAAATCGTCATATACATAGAACCCAGATAACCTGTGACATGTACAAAGATTCAAGATGATAATTGTTATGGCAATAAAACATCTGTAACCATTCATTTACAGTCAGCCTGACCCCTTTGGCTCATTATTACTCTATTAACTATCAACAGACTAACCACCAGGGGAGGAAAACTATCCAGGCTACCCAGTCCGAGTTTGGTTACTCAGGGCCACTGTACTTTATCCAAGGATCCCATATCCTCAGAAATGTGTTGTATTTGTCCTGTAGGACTGGGGTGCTCCACTCCAGTTCTCAAGCCCCCCCCCAAAAGGTCAGGTTTTTAGTATATCCATATTTCAGCACAGGTGGCTCAAACAGTCCTGCTTCAGCACAGGTAGCTCAATCAGAGGCTCAGTCCGAGGGGCAAGGGGAGGGGGGAGGGGGTGGTATTGAGGACTAGATTTGAGCATCCCTGGTTTAGGAAATGCGTGAGCTTTTCTAAGATTGCAGTATGTCCCAAATCTTGTTTTTAACCACTCTGTTTGACGGGGCTACTGCTTTGTTCCAGTTGACGGCCAAGAACAGTGTGTAGCCATGTGTAAAAAAGTGGTATACATCTCTTTCTCATGCTGGCAGTAAACCTGGTAAGTATACAGGGTTGCCAGCAACAATCATAGAGGTTTGCCCTCACACCCTGGTGAGGTGTCATATGTAACAAAGGAAGGGACAACATGCTTTGTGTCCACTGTTAGTGACACAGAGGTGGGTCTGCTTCTAGAGTCTATATAAGACACAGCACTGCCTAAAGTTAGGAGGTTCGGGATGTTCTAGTTCAAGGTGAAGTGTCTGAAGCAGTTCAAGGCTGTCAGATTCAAGTTCTAGCTGACTACACACTGTGTTCAGGGACCTGGCACAGATGGTGATCTCCCTCAGGGGAGAGGTGAGCCAACTCTATTGAGAGAGGAGGAACCTTCTGAAGGGGGGTACCTCAACAAGATGAGCGGCTGAGCACGACCGCGATGAGGGGCAGTCTGCCTAATCAGATGCAAATAAAGATGCCCTTGTTCACTACATCCCTTCTGTGTGAGTGTGGAGTCATTCTGCAGAAGGAGGTACCACAGAGGAGTTCCCCATCAGATACATCCCCCTGCGGCAGCAGAGATCCTGATGGGGTGGAGGCGCTGCATCGTATGTGAGTAGGACTCCAAGCACACTACCTCAGACGCCTGTCATGGTGATATTCCCCTATACCAACCAGCGGGAGACTCAGGAGTCCTGTAAGCCTGCAGGTGCACCACAACATACACAGACATGTAATGGGGGGGTCAGTAGACCACAGGGGCCAATGTGAGATTGGTTGGGTGTCTAACCGTTACAAGTGGAAAGACAACGTTTCAGGTCCCACATGGACCACATACCACGGGTTTCAATAATGTTAGCTGCATCTATTCTTCACCTAGTATGTGCTACTTGTATAGCTATATAATGATATGAGAGAGGGGCATTGTTCTTCTTACTTAATTACTATATCACCACCTAAGGAAGGTAAAGGGGGCTCAAAGTTTCCTACCTGCTAAAGCAGGCCCCGGGAGAGCGGTGCATACAGTATATGATCTCCCCTAGAAAAAAAGCAAAGTGACATCACATGCTGAAAACGTTATGCATCTGTAGCAGGGTACCCTCCCTTGCCTCCTCTTTGGCAGTGGTCCCGTTGCGTGGGAGGGTTTAGTGAGCTGTATCGGCCATGTTGTGGTTGGCGCAGCCACATATATATGGACTGTGTGTAATGCAGCGGCCATCTTGAGGTTGGCGCTGCAGGAAGAGGAGGTCCTGTTGTTCAGGATTTCCTCCGGGGACTGGAGGTGGCGTGCTCAGTCCTGACGGAGACGACGAAGGGAGAGGTAGTGTCCAGGGAGCTAGTCAAGCCCTTGGATTAGGCCAGACCCGTTTCCCCATCTGTGGGATCACGGATGCGGCTAGTCTGAGCATACCCTGGTGTACCCGAGAACCCATGTGCACCAACACCACACGGGGAGGGTAGCGCTGCCCTCACATATCTCCCTGGGTGGGATTGTTCTGCCGGACACCGGGTTCTAGGTGCCCAGGGAACCTTCAGTACTTTGGGGGGACAATTGGGTTGTTGGTATCTACCTGACATTGTTATTGTGTATGTACTGTATTGCTGAGACTACTGCAGGGATCCTGACGGCTTAGGCCTCTTGGAAGCCAAACAGGTTAGCACCATTACACCGTATCCGCTAAATCTCCCTGAAGAGGAGGGAAGGGGTGTTACACGTCTTTGGCGGTCTGGTCCTTGGTGACCTATGTTGAAAGTCTGACCGGCACCCCAAATGTTAATGAAATACTAAAATAATATATGGCCGATACACAAAACTCCTAAATGTCACTCAAAAATGGGGTAACGAGTTGTATATACTGTACTGTATAGTTCTATATTTTAGAATAATCCATTTATCACATTTTTCACACAATAAATCTTCAAAGTTGCCGACCTGGATTCAAAAGCATTTTTTTTTTAAAACTGGTGCGAGTTACGAGTTTTATGTCTGTTCCGGTAATAGTTCCTCGGTATGCAATATGTCAAGCTGCGAATGCTAACAGAGCCCCTATAGAGAATTGTAGTACAGTATATGGAATGAATATGGTAGGATGGTTGGGTTAGAGTTATGGTATAAGATATAAACTTAAAAACTGCAAAGCATCAAGCCCAGCAAAGTAGTATGTATATATTTATATATATATGTAGAGCGCTATCCATGTACATAGCACATCACAGCATTAATAAACAATGTAATAATATACTGTGACACATAGTGGGAATAAGCGCTTCAGATTTAAAAGTAACAATAGGAAAGGAGTCCCTGCCCCGAAGAGCTTACTACTCACCATGGTAAATACTAATTAGCGTTATATTTGTACTTAGTCCCCGGTATTTATTAAAGAAAAGGAATCCCATTGAAAGGAAAACTGGAGCAAAGAAAAAAAAACAACACCCTATTTACCAAAGCAAATCTGGTACCATTTATTTGCTCCATTTTTGCCTCAATTTAAACAGCTGGGGGACTTGGATACACAATTCCTGTGTCTCTTATTGGTCTTATTTTCCATATCTCCATTTGTTCTTTTTAGACTTTGGACTCAATATTCTCTTTTTCTTCTCATCTTGTCCCCAACTCGTGCAAGTACTTTTCCAGGGAAGCGGTTCCTTGGTGATTTGTAAGGCTCTGTCTCCCCTTAGTGTCTGTGAGCAGAGTGAATCAGTGACACGTGCAGGAAGCTCTCTTCTTGCATGTACTGTACAGTTACCATATTCCGGATTGTTAACTAAACGTCTTTTTAAAAGATCAACCACCATATATGTCACACGAAAACATGTTGTAAACACAATTTAAGAATGCACCTGGATTACTTGACTTTTTCGTTTCTTCGGAAACTATATTTTTCATGAGCTTTGTTGAGGGAAAAAAAATGTTGTTGAATATTATTTCAGTGTTTTTTGCTATTCAGAGAACCAAACAAGAGAGATAGAGTAATTAAGAGAATACTTTGCCTGTGCAAGATCTTGCTTATAACACAGTCACATCCCAAAATGGAGAGGATCTAAACCAAGTCAAAACCATCTGAAGTTTCATCTTATGATATTTATAAACTAACAACAAACAATTATTTTAATGTATTTAGTATTGGTCGCTGATTTTAGTTTAAAAACATAAAAAGTCACCCAGATAGGGCCCAGGTTTAATATGTGGTGCTATTTCATAAACAGCCTTTCAGTTCTGGAAGATACCTTGTCCCATATTTAGCAAGCCATGTCATTCTGTAAGTCTCCTTCACGCAGAGCTATACTGCTACCCAGCATGTACACAGGTGGTGGATAGTGAAATGACCTTCAGTGAAGATTAGCTGCAAAATAAGTAGGAGTAACTCTGATGACTAAGCAGTCACGGAGCAAGCAGCAGCACCAGACTTGAGAAAGGTCTGTGACAAGGACTGAAATGTCGACCACTGTTTCATTAAATAACACTTTGCACAAGTCCCCAAGAGTGCTTTCTTTTTTTTAATCATTATACGCCAATATAATAAGCCTGTCCAGCATCCAACCATGAGTCCACAAGTTCTTAATGGCTGAGCAGGTGGAAAAAGATGTCAGTATCTCGAAGGCAGATGAAGGCTGCACCAAAGCGAGGCCTCCAATCGTCTTGGTTTCCTAACGATTGAATCTAGGTCCTGCTCAGCCAAGAACCATGTGGAAACTCATGGAAACCCATATGCAACGGCTTCACCACAATAAAAAGCATGTTCTAGAACATTCCTCCTGCTCTTTGGCAACCAGCAAGTGATAATGAGAGCAGGATTGAGAGTACCGCAAGTCCAAGTCATGAGCCACCAAAAAGGTGACAGTTATAAGAAGGTTGTCTAAAACCTGGAGGAGGCAAGAGTGCTTTTCTGCGCTTGTAATTACTTCAGGATCCTCTTTGCTTTTGCTAGAAAAGGTGTCCTAAACATAGTCTGTCTTACTTTCTCTTGACTAGATAAACTGTGTTTTGTGGGATCACCTTTACTGCTGTAAAAACCAACAACGACACTAAATCAATTTCGAGACCTGGAATAGTAGGGCCCTCGTGAACAATCCTAATAGTGAACTTCCAAAGTGACCCTGATGTCGCCACCATAAGTGAGACCCAGTGAGTAGGAGAGGGGCAGCTCAAAAAACACGGAGACAGCTCTTCTGTAGTGTAGATAGAAATAATTGTTTCTTTCTTTGGGGCTCGTCACCCTCATCCCAACAAAAACATCTCTGAGTTTGCTTATGTCCTAGAATCTCCCCTGTCATTAGTGTTGATATTGAATAATTTTTCTACACAATCTCCATGGAATGCCTCTGAACCCTTATATACATGTATTCCCTCTCAGGGTAACATCTGTAAGGGGGAGAAAAGGAAATGGAAGCATTCTTAAAGTATTTAACTATTTAAAATCCACATTTTCAATAAATAGCATCAGATATGTTATGCACTCAAGAAACACATATATAATGTAGAGAGTGATACATATAGCCCCTGTTAACCATGGATATACAGTACCAAACAGACAACGGTGGAGATGTATCAGCATAATGAAAATGTGAATAAAAGTTTGTTCTGATGCACTGATCCCTTTTCTGTTAGCATCAAATGTAAGAAAGTGTTTCTAAGCTTTGATGCCAATTGTTAGAGAGAAAGGTGTAAGGCACCGCAGACAGGGGCGGATTTCCCACTAGGCCTGATAGGCCTGTGCCTAAGGTGGCAATGTTTTGGGGTGGCCGAACTTGGGGACGGCATGCACGATCGGCGCTTGCTGGCTGCACGTGTGCACGCGCGGCTGGCAAGTGCCAATCGAGCATGCACGGCCGGCAACGTGACATCAGACGGCGTCACGTGTCCATGGCAACATGACGGCGCGGCATTGGAGGAGGAGGGCGGCACCAGGTAAGTGCTTAAGGGTGCAAAAAAACAAAGAAAGTACAGCACCAAAAGACGGATGCTGTGGAAGCTCAAAGAAGAGGCTCTCAAAGGGTAAATGACTTGACTGATAATGGTTTATTGTGCGGTCAAATAATCAGAAAGTGAACAAACACTAAAATCAATTAAAATACACATAGTACTTCTGCATAGGATCGGTGTAAATATTAAACTAATGTACTTGAGCAAGTGTGGGGGAAACCGTATGTGAATAAGTACATGAACGACAGAATTAGTATACACACCTGGATCAAGGTGTAATGAAAATAGCAATCCCTGAACACAAAACGAGGGGTTAAGAATAAACCCCTCCCAAGTGCAGGGATGGCTGTCCATCTGGGAATGAGTGAACAATTACTGAGTGTAACATGAGGAACAAAAACACAAATAATTAATCTACCAAGGAAAGGAAAGAACAACCATAACAAGAATATATTACATGTAGATCAAAATATATCTGAGTCATGGAATACATTAGTAGATGCACTTGTGATTAATTACTAAATTTAACCCAAATATAAGCGCCTACGTGTGCCATTTTTTTTAAAATCCGACACTGGCCGCAGAATACGTGGATTTTTTTTGGAAGCAAATACAAGAGTGTGAATGATGAAAGGCAGAGTTTCATTAGAATCCGTGCGTCATTAAACTCGTCTCGAACTACTTCCCAAATAGCAAGCAGATACAAACAATACAAAACTCGGAGTAGAGAACTTAATACATTGAAGCAAAGAGACGCAAGATTAAATGCAATCAGTGTCACGTTTTCTCCAATTGCCCTTAATGCATCACCCTCAAAATGTATCTGAAATAGAAGGTGAAAGAGTCATGTTGAATGATTCCCAACTAATAAAGTACTGTTCTTCAAATCAGAGAAAGAAAAATTGCACAGAAGCGCACAAGAGATAGAATTAATAACAGTATTTTATTAAAACAAACACATAAATAGCTGAGAGGATCCAACCCCTTCTCAGCTCAAGAAGTAAAATACCCAGAAACTAAAGCCATACATATGGTCTCTTAACATGAAATGTCTAGGGAAAATAAATCACATACCAGAAAAGACAATCAGTGTAAAAATAAACAAAGAAAGTACTAACAGCCCAAGGGGATTTGAATGAAAACCGCCATAGAGGACTATATTACCGCTGACAGGGGGAGACGAACACTTACACTAAGGCAAAGGTGGGGGTCCACAGATGACCGCACAGGATCTGGATCGCGGCACCAGGGAAGATGAAACAGCCACCACTAGAGCCTCAGGCAGGTTCCGTCTCAGCCTCTCAGCAAACACGCGCAGGATGACCTGTCGTGACCTCTACGCGTTTCGCACCACGTGCTTCGTCAGGAGGTCACGTACAGCGTCATCCGCGCGTATTTATGGAAGGAAGGGAGTCAGTGAGGACAGCCCCCTCAGATGCCAAGTCTAACGCCCTTAGATTGGCAGCTAGATACTTAAAGTGATGCTACCTCTTTCCCTGACAGTGTCACATGTTGCGGTAGTCACGTGATACAGGTCTACCAGAGTGAATACAAAACGGGAACTGTAACACAGCAATAGCAGCACTGCCAGAGACCATCACAAAGTATAAAGACAGGAAATAAATAAAAACACACAAATGCCAATTTATATATTAATTAAACATAATAAATATATACATGAAAAGATATATATAATCCTAATACATATATTATAAAAATGAGAGATTAATTTCATTTTAAAAAGAAGAAAAAGAAAGTAAACATAATTTATCTTAAAAAAGGTTTAAGTTCAATGAGTTCATTAAAACCAATAGGATGTCTAGTTTGCATTTCGTAAATCCAATACTGTTCACGTTTCAATAAATGATTTTCTCTATCTCCTTGTCTGCTGTTCATTTGTATATGTTCAAGCCCTTTAAATGTAATACAAGCGGGGTCATTATTGTGTATCTCTTTGAAGTGTTTTAGTAGCGGGGTAAGCGGCATACCTTTAGCCAGAATTTTAGGTATGTTTTTTACGTTTCTCAGATGTTCTAACATACGCATTTTTAGTGGCCGTTTTGTCTTGCCAATGTACTGTAAATTACAGTTACATTGCAGGACATACACCACATGCGTGGTCTGACAATTAATGAAACTGTTGATATTATACATCCTTTTAGTAGCACAGGACGTGACAGTTGTTCCTTTACAGATATGGTTGCACGCCTTGCACTTCCCGCATTTATACGTGCCTTTAATGCCCAAGCGATCTTTAATGTCACCAGATACAACAGTTTTTCTGGTGATTTGGCTAGGGGCCAACATATTTTTTAGGTTTGGCGGACGTTTGAACACTACCCCTGGTTGTGAGTTTAACTGAGGGCCCAATACAGGGTCCATTTTCAGTATCCCCCAATGTTTTTTTAGGATCTTTCTGACCCCATGATGCATGTCACTGAACTGAGTTATAAAAGCAGGAATTTTTGTATTTTTGCAATTAACCTTCTTGTTTTTCTTATATTGTGTCAGTGACTTCCTCGGTATTTTCTCCAGTTTCTTTATAGAGGAATCTATCAGTTCCTCATTATAATTCTTGTCAAGAAACCTTTTTTTGAGGAACTGGGATTGTTTATCAAAATCCTCAATTTTGGAGTTATTTCTCTTCAATCTAAGAAACTGGTTGAAGGGGATATTTTGGACCCATCTTTTATCATGACAGCTAAAGGGGTCAAGGTAAGAGTTAACATTTGTTGCCTTGAAATATGTTTTTGTTTGAACAGTATTGGATTCAATATATATCTCCAGATCAAGGAAATTTATGCTAACTGAGCTGTTAACACCACTAAATTTTAGGTTACAGTCATTCGCATTAAGTTGATCAACAAATAGAAGATATGATTCCTCAGAACCCTCCCACACAATGATAATGTCATCGATATATCTCCTCCACAGCCTAAGCTGTGGAGGAGGACATCGAAAAACCTCAAGCGACTCCCACAGTCCCATATACAGATTAGCAAACGATGGGGCAAAAGTGGTCCCATCGCCGTCCCCAAGATTTGTAAAAAATAAAGGGATTCAAACATAAAGTAATTGTGACCCAAAATAAAATTAATGGATGTTAGAATAAATTCTATTTGTGTGATCGGTAGTGTTTGTGGTGTCAAGAGAAAGTGCCTAATTGCCTCTAATCCTTTTTGATGGGGAATGCTGGTGTATAGGGCTTGCACATCTAAAGTGGCTAATCTATATCTATCGTTCCAAGCAAAATTATCCAAAACCTATAAAACCATAGTGGTGTCTTTTAAGTGAGACGGTAGTGATGTGACAAGTGGTTGTAGGTAAAAATCAATATAAGTGGATAAATTAGACGTGATAGAATCAATCCCTGAAATTATAGGGCGTCCAGGTGGTGAAGTGAGGGACTTGTGAATCTTGGGGATATAATAAAAAATGGGAACTGTGGGTGTCTTAATAAGCATATACTCGTATTCTGCCTTTGACAGGATCCCAATAGCAAACGCCTCAGTCAGATGCTTTTTAATGAGGCCTGAGTATTCCTCTGTGGGGTCCTTTTTTAAGGGGACATATGTGATTCTGTCTCCCAAAATGCGATATGCCTCTTTAAAATAGTCCTCTTTATTCAAGAGGACTATTCCACCCCCTTTATCCGCTGATCTCAACACTATATCTTGGTTGGCTTTCAAGGTATTGATGCTTTTATGTTCCTCCCAAGTTAGATTGGAATGGTGTTTAGAGGATCTCTTTTTACACATTTCTTTAAAATCTCTCTCCACCAATTTTCCAAACATTTCGATATTGGGTCCTCTGGAGGTGTATGGATAGAAAACTGAATTGGGCTTAAATCCCGAATGTAGATAGCTACTAGAGTTAACAAAATCTGGATCGCTTTCTCTTAAAAGAGATTCTAGATCTTCAATTAGTGCCTCTTCCTCAATATTGAACTCGTTTGGCGTATTTATTTGAGTGCTAGCTACTGTGTTGTTAGAGCTACTGAAATGACGCTGTAGGGTCATTTTCCTCAAATATTTTTGGAGGTCTATGTATAGATCGAATTCTTTCGCATCCCTTGTAGGTGCAAACGTGAACCCTTTCTTTAGCACCTGAAAGAGATGCTGATCTATTGTAAGCGAGGATAAATTAAATATCCCACTTGAAATCAGTGTTAATGACTCAGGGATCCCCTCTTTGTGGGTGGGCTTTCTCCCTCCTCTCTTACCTCGTCTGAGTATCCCCTTTTGCGGTTCACTTTTATCATAGGGTTTGAGGGAGGGTTGTCTAGATCCCAGCTCGGTCTTTTGAGCTTGTTTTTGGATGTTTTCTGAAAAAAAAATTGTCATCATTATCGCTTACACTACCTTGACCTCTCAACTTAGAGAATTTATTGGAAACTGGGATATCAAATTCTATACGTTTCTCTTCCTTAGGAGCATACTGTTCTCTCCTTGGATGCTTGTATTTATGTTTGATATCATTTGGCTTCCCATTTTTGCCCACTGTTGACCAATTATCACTATGGCTTCTCTCTTTATGTTTGTTTTGCTTATGAGGCCTTTCTGTTCTTCAAATCACACTCTTATTGATCCTACCAAGATGCACAAGTAATAAAAATAAGTCATTCTTATTATTCAGTAAACTAGCTCAGGTAAAGGCATATACAGCAGGGCCCCGCTTCCCGGCTCTGTGGCATGTCTGCATTCCCTCTATAAGACCTGCATATATCTTCTGTCCATGTTGTAGAGATCCTCCCCTCAGGACTTTGCAGACTAGGAAAAGGTGGAATCCATATGTCAGGCAATCCCTTCTGTATCCTCCTCCCATCCTATACCTCTTCCTAACTCTCCTCCTGCATTCTTTGACTCTTTATCCGCTGTCACAGAGGAGGATGTGTCATTGCTGATCTCCTCTTCTCCCTCCACCACCTGCCCTCTTGACCCCATTCCCTCCCATCTCCTAAAACCTCTTGCTCCTACTATAATCCCTACGCTCACACACATTTTTAACTCCTCTCTCTACTCTGGTACCTTTCCCTCTTCCTTCAAAACATGCAACAGTTATATCATTACTCAAAAATAGCAAGCTTGACCCTACCTGTCTTTATAACTATCGACCTGTCCCCCTCCTGCCTTTTGCCTCTAAACTCCTTGAACGTCTTATATTCTCTCACTTGCTCCATTTCTCAACACCTATTCTCTCCTGGACCTCTACAGTCTGGCTTTCGCACTGCTCACTCCACTGATCCAGCCCTCACTAAAATAACTAATGACCTCCATGCTGCCAAAGACAGAGGTCATTACACTCTACTCATATTACTCAACGTCTCTGAAGCATTTGATACTGTGGACCACCTTCTTCTCCTTCACATTCGCCATACTCTTGGCATTCGTAGCAAAGCTCTATCCTGGATCTCTTCTTACCTTTCCCATCATACTTTCAGTGTCTCTTTTGCTAACACCTCCTCCACCTCTATCGATCTCTCTGTGGGGGTACCCCAGGGCTCTGTCCTGGGACCCCTTCTCTTTTCTCTTTACACACACTCTCTAGGTGACCTAATCACATCTCTCAGGTTCAAATATCACCTCTATGCTGATGACACACACATTTGCTTTTCTACCCCTGACCTTACACCTGCTGTACAGACCAAAGTTTCTGAATTTCTCTCGGCTACTGTATATCATCCTGGATGGCCCTCCGCTGACTTAAACTTAACATGGCAAAAATAGAGCTCCTCATACTTCCTCCCAAACCTGGCCCTACTACCTCCTTCCACATTACTGATGGAAGTACCATATTCACCCAGTAGCCCAAGCACACTGCCTAGGGGTCACACTCGACTCCTCTCTCACATTCTCCTCTCACATTCAAAAGGTAGCAAATAACTGCAGCTTTGTCCTCCACAATATTACCATGATACGCCCTTTCAAGACTGCAAAAACGGTGACACCGACACTCATTCTCTCCCGTCTCGACTACTGTAAACTCCTGCTGTCTGGCCTTCGTGCCTCCCACCTGTCTCCCCTACAATCTATCCTAAATGCTGCTGCCAGAATCACTCTACTATTTCCGAAATTCGTCTCAGCGTCTCCCTTGCTGAAATCCCTCTCCTGGCTTCCTATCAAATCCCGTATCACACACTCAAATCTCACTCCTCATTTTTAAAGCTTTACACTCTTCTGCTCCTCCTTACACCTCAGCCCTAATTTCTCGCTATACACCATCCCGACTCTTGCGTTCTCCTCAAGGATGTCTTCTCTCTACCCCTTCCGTATCTAAGCCCTCTCCCGTCTTAAACCCTTCTCACTGACTTCCCCACACCTCTGGAATGTCCTTCCCCTCAATATCTGACTAGCACCCTCTCTATCCACATTTAAGACCCACCTCAAAACACAACTGCTTAAGGAAGCATACGAGCAGCTCCATGGCAGATAATTAACCCCTGATATATTAACCTTGGCCCCTTGCAGACGCATTTACCAGAACGCCCTCCTACTGTCTCTGTATGTTCTTCCTAACTACCAATTAGATTGTAAGTTCTTCGGAGCAGGGACTCCTTTTCCTAAATGTTACTTTATGTCTGAAGCACTTCTCCCCTTTATATGTTATTTATATTATTTGTTATTTATATGATTGTCACGTACATTACTGCTGTGAAGTGTTATGTACATTAATGGTGCTATATAAATAAAGACATACATACATACATAAAGGCACTGTCCCTAACTATAACACAATAAATAGGGGGCATAATCTCTCTTTTACTAGGGGAAACTTTTCCCCTGCCTCTACTCCCCAAGGCTCTTGCTCTCCTCTCCTTCTGGAACCTCTCTTGCAATGGTTCCCCTTTGAGTCTTATATATCCTCGACGTAGTTCCACCTGTCATCACAGGGTGGAGCCTATCATCTACTGCTTACTAATAACTCACTATATTACATTAGTAACCATAAAAGGAGGGGGGGGGGTGTTACACTGGTTACAGCTATGCAAATCTGCATGTTTAATTAAGCTGTCATATAAAACAGCCCACTCATGTTTGTATTAATTTAACTCAACAATTTCTATGCTATTTTTATTCTATGAATTACATCAGAGGGGATTTAGCAAAAGGTGTAACTCTGAAATAACTTAATCCAAAGCTTAATCGTCTGGAAGAGTTATACAACTGGAAGGCTGTGTGGGGGAGCAGCAATTTCAGCTCAGGATGTTAGCCAGCCTCTCTGCAGCAGGCTGTTTGTATGTATGTATGGCTTTATTTATATAGCACCATTAATGCACATAGCGCTTCACAGCAGACATACACATGACAATCATAAATAACAAATAATATAAATAACACAAAGTGCTTCAGACAAAAGTACCATTTAGGAAAGGAAGTCCATGCTCCGAAGAGCTTACAATCTAATTGGTTGGTATGAAGAACATACAGAGACAGTAGGAGGGCGTTCTGGTAAGTGTGTCTGCAGGGGGCCAAGGTTTATGTATGAGGTGTTTATTAATTATCATCCATGGAGCTACTCATATGCTTCCTTAAGCAGTTGTGTTTTGAGGTGGGTCTTAAAAGTGGATAGAGAGGGACCTAGTCGGGTATTGAGGGGAAGGGCATTCCAGGGGTGTGGGGCAGTCGGTGAGAAAGGTTTAAGGTGGGAGAGGGCTTTAGATACAAAATGAGTAGAAAGAAGGCATACTTGACAAGAGTCGGGATTGTGTATAGCGAGAAATTAGGGCTGAGATGTAAGGAGGAGCAGAAGAGTGTAAAGCTTTAACAGTGAGGAGGAGAATTGAGTGTGTGATATGGGATTTGATAGGGGAGACGCTGAGACAGATTTCAGAAATAGTAGAGTGAATCTGGCAGCAGCATTTAGGATAGATTGTACGGGAGACCGGTGATAGGCAGGATGGCCTGACAGCAGGAGGTTACAGTAGTCGAGACGGGAGAGAATGAGTTTCTATGTCAGAGTTTTGCAGTTGAGCAACAGAGGAAAGGGCGTATCTTTGTAATATTGCGGAGGTAAAAGCGACAGGTTTTAGATTCATTTTGAATGTGAGGGGCGAATGTGAGAGAGGAGTCGAGTGTGACCTCTAGGCAGCGTGCTTGGGCTACTGGGTGAATGATAGTACTTCCAACAGTAATGTGGAAGGAGGTAGTAGGGCCAGGTTTGGGAGGAAGTATGAGGAGCTCTGTTTTTGCCATGCTAAGTTTAAGTCACCGGAGGGCCATCCAGGATGATATAGCAGAGAGACATTCAGAAACTTTAGTCTGTAAGGCTGGTCATGGGTAGAAAAGTAAATTTGTATGTCATCACCATACAGTAGATGTGATATTTGCACCCAAGAGATGTGATTAGGTCACCTAGAGACAGTGAGAAAAGAGAAGAGGTTCAGGACAGAGCCCTGGGGTACCCCCACAGAGAGCTCAATAGAGGAGGAGGTGTTAGCAAAAGAGACACTGAAAGTACGATGGGAGAGGTAGGATGAGATCCAGTATAGAGCTTTGTTACGAATGTCAAGAGTATGGAGAATATGAAGGAGAAGAAGGTGGTCCACAGTATCAAATGCTGCAGAGAGATCGAGTAATATGAGAAGGGTGTAATGACCTCTGTGTTTGGCAATATGGAGGTCATTAGTTATTTTAGTGAGGACTGTTTCAGTGGAGTGCGCAGTGCGGAAGCCAGATTGTAGAGGGTCCAGGAGAGACTAAGTGTTGAGAAAATGGAGCAAGCGAGAAAATACAAGACGTTCAAGGAGTTTAGAGGCAAAAGGCAGGAGGGAGACAGGCTAATAGTTAGAAAGACAGGTAGGGTCAAGCTTGCTATTTTTGAGTAATGGTAGAACTGTTGCATGTTTGAAAGAAGAGAGAAAGGTACCAGAGAAGAGGGAGGAGTTAAAAATGTGTGTGAGCATAGGGATTATAGTATGAGCAAGAGTTTTTAGGAGATGGGAGGGAATGGGGTCAAGAGGGCAGGTGGTAGAGGGAGAAGAAGAGATCAGCAACGACACATCCTCATCTGTGACAGCGCAAATAAAGAGTCAAGGAAGGCAGGAGGAAAGTTAGGAAAAGGTGTAGGATGGGAGGGTGATACAGAGGCAATGTCCTGATCTATGGATTCCACCTTTCGTTGAAATAGTTGGCAAAGTCCTTAGGTGAGATGGAGGAAGAAGAACAGGCAGCAGAAGGTGTTCTGAGTAGGTAGTCAAAGACAGAGAAGAGTCGGCGTGGATTAGACTTGTGCATGTTGATTAGTGAAGAAAAGTAGGGTTGTTTAGCTTGAGAGAGGGCAGAGTTGAAACTGGATAGCATACATTTGAAGTGAAGCATACATTTGAAGTGTGAGATTTCCTCTAGAGGCGTTCAGAGGAATGAGTGCACGAACGCAGCATGCACGTGTGGGAATTTAGCCAGGTTTGGAAGGGTGAGAATGGCAGAGAGAAAGCGGGGCATGTAGATCAAGTGATGAAGATAGGGCAGAGTTGTAGTTCCTGCTCAGGTTGTCAGGGTCTGGAGCAGAACTGAGAGAGGAGAGGGAGGAGTGTAAAGTGGAATCAAAAGCTGGTAGGTTAATAGAGCTCAGGTCTCTGCAGAAACGAGGGGTAGATGGCGTGGAGAAGGGGATAAGTGAGAGACAGAAAATGAGATGAGGTGATGGTTAGAGAGAGGAAAAGGGGAAATGGAGAAATCAGAACAGAGAAAAGTTTTTTATTGAAAATCAGATCTAGGTAGTGGCCATCCTTGTGGGTGCTGGCTGCAGTCCACTGTTGAAGAGGTTAGAGAGAGAAAGCAGGAAGCCCAAGGGAGAGAGGGGTCATCAATGTGGCAGTTGAAGTCCCCAAGGAGAAGAACAGGGGAGTCTGAGGAGAGAAAGAAAGAGAGACAGGATTCAAAGGGCGAGAGAAAGCCAGAAGGGGGGTGAGTAGTGGTTTGTGGGCAATAGATGACCGCCACGTGGACAGGGAGAGGAGAGAAAAGCTGGACAGTGTGAGCCTCAATGGGGGGGAAAGCAAGAGGGAGGAATAGGAAGGGTACGGTAGCAGCAGATAGAGGAGAGCAGGAGCCCCAAGCCTCCACCCCTGCTATCTGGGCGCAAAGTGTGTGAGAAAGAAAGGCCACCATAGGAGAGGGCAGCTTCCAGAGTAGAGTCAGACTGAGTGAGTCAGGTCTCAGTTATAGCAAAGAGGAGCAGAGAGTGCAAGAAGCAAGAGAGAGAAAGAAGTAATGTACAGAGAGGAACTTGTTAGAAAGAGAGCGAGCATTCCAAAGGGCACAGGAGAAAGGGAGAGAGGAGGGTGACAGGGGATGGGTATGAGGTTGGAGGGGTTGACACCAGGAGTAGAAATTGCATGTGGGAGGCGAGGACGAGAGCATGTAGAAATAAGACCGGGACCAGGATTGGAAGAGATATCCCCAGAAGCAAGGATAGATAATATCCTCCTTTCCAGCGTAGTTCCAAATCCAGGTGACGAAGTTGAGACATTAGGGGGTCTGGCATAACAACATAACAGCATTTAGGATGAAGTCATTTTGTATGAATATTTCAATCCGCCATCTTGTCTTGTCTCTGTCTTGTCTCTGTGAGTCTTAATTTCTGTGTTTCATTTCTGTATAAACAAATGTGTGAAGCAGAGAATGGAATGTTTTCGCTCTTAGCTGACTTTATTGATCTTGCCTCATCAAATTGAAAGTGTAAACAGGCTAGAAGTTGTGAGAACCCTTGAGATAAGCTCAGATTCTTACAGAGAAACTGGTTCTCACACAATATGTCAGGTGGCAGAATAGGCACATCCCATTTAACCCCATAATGGTTTTTAGCTGACAGACAGTTATCCAATATTGTTATGTATTACAAAATGACATCGGCTTTAATATGAGGTAATATTAGTGACGTGCAAGCCCCCATTGAGGGAGGCTACTTTTAAGTATTTAGGGTATAAATATATGGCATACCATGTTTATTGTTAGAGAGTTTTTTTTCAAAAGCTGTCTCCGTTGTGCACTTGACTTGAATAAATTCACGTGTTATTCTGTTTCAAAATAACCTCAGACTGTGTTTTTTATTTATGCTTTTCTCACAGGATTCGGGGCCAGTAGGTGTTGTCCACTTGTTTCACTCCTGTTGAACTCCCTTTTAAACTCCACACTGCATGTAAGCTGTTCGCCCCAACATTGCTGCTTTCCCCAATGTATCTCTAGCTACATAGGTTTTACAAGTCACCTGACTGATTTACTGTATGTGCTACCCTGACAACTCAATTAGCACATGTGAGGAACATAAAAAGAAATGGTATTTATAAACAGATAATGTAGAAAATTCAGCGCTCGTGCTGTAGATGTATAGTATATTGGAAATGTAAATCCCTTTGCAGCATGTGTGCGGAGCATCTCCCCAATAAGCTGCTAAAGCAGGGTGACCCCCACAGGGGGGCACCTTGGAAGAAAAGAATGCACACAATGTGCACCAAGGATTAGTAATAATAATTGTATTTATTAATAAAAAGTAACCGAGGGGATCCAACCCCACCTCAGTACATAAAGTCAGAAAACTGAGTTCAAATGTTGGGCTTTCTACATTTGAACTCAGTTTTCTGATTTTATGTACTGAGGTGGGGTTGGATCCCCTCGGTTACTTTTTATTAATAAATACATTTATTATTACTAATCCCTGGTATTTATAAACAGGCTGTTGTCCTGCCTAGATGTTACAAGTTGAATTTAATTAAGAGACACATCAAGGGGGGATTTGGAGACAGACAATTCAAATATGGCTTTTACCTAATTCTTATGTAACGGTGTTTCTGAACTGGCCTGACCCCCCCCCCCCATCTCATATTGGCCCCTGTGGTCTAACCAGTCCCCATTACAGTGTGATTGTGTCTGGTGGTGCACCTGTTGGTTACAGGACTCCTGAGTCTCCCGCATGATGGTGTATGGGGATGACCCGTCCAGACAGGCAGCTGAGGTAGTGTGCTGAGTCCTACCTATATCCAGTGCAGCGCCTCCACCTCATCAGGGTCCCTGCGTCCGCATGGGGATGGTCCTGGTGAGGAACTCCTCCGTGGTGCCCATCTCTGTGCAATAACTCCACACTTGCACATGAGATTGTTGATACTCAGGAACATCTTTATTGTACGGTGTGCCATGCTGCCCTCCACAATGGGGTGTAATCAGCCCTCCATCGTTCACCGCACTTCCCTTTGAAAGGTAATGTCCTCCTAAATTAGGGATTCCCTATCCCCGCAGGGATATCTATTCTGTGCCAGGTCCCTGGACACAGTCTCCTTATTCAGCTACTATAACATAACCCTTGTGAACTGACTCCTTCTCATACTCCTCCTCCTGCAGAACCTTCCAGCAACTAACTTTTGACATAGTGCTGTGCCTTATGTATCCTTTGGGGGCTGGCACAACTCTGACATCACTAACCATGGAGTCAGAACCTGTGACCACTCCCATCCATACATAGGGCACCTCACCAGGGTGTGAGGGCAAACCTCCATAATTACTGCTGGCATGCCCATAACTTACCAGGCCTTACTGTCAGCAGGAGAGATGACTGCAACCATTTTACAGCATGGTTACATTCTCCCCCTGGTGAATCCCACCGTCCCCGGCTGGGACCTAAATTTGAAGTACCTTTCTCCAGGAAGCACTGTAAAATGGAACACACACATCATTAGTAAACATATAACATTTTACACAAAATGACATCCCATTGCGCCAAGCCCGCCCCGTCCAGCAGCCGCGAACTCGCACAACAATAGGTCTAGTACCACCTAAAAATAGTGACTAGGGTCAGGCTTTTTGACTTCCCGACCACCCATGTCCAGAACAGTAACATGATAGTGGCGCGGCAATCCCCTCTCAGGTCTATAGGTCACCCTGTGTTTATGAATATTTCGCCCAATACTCCAAACCCTCATCAGGTGATCTATCCTATCCTCGGCCTTGCGCCCAGTGATTGCACCCACCTTATTTATCATGTACGTCTCTATAGTTTCCCGTAGCCACCTATCCCTATTCTCCTCAATTTCCTCCATGAAGGGTTCTGGGACATACGGGTACTCCAACCCGTGGGACGCCTTGTATTTGGCGACAATGGCCCTCTCAGCCCTGCTTATTCTGGTCAACTCTGCATTCCCTGCTCGTCCAGGCAGCACCCATGATAGGGGTTCGTCAGGGTCTACGGGGTCTGAGATGATATCAGGTCCCATTGGCTCTATTTCCCTGCGCTCGATTTTAAACCACCTCTCTTGGAGTTCCCTATCCCTCTGCACAGGTGTGAATTCCCCTACGGCCCACCAATAATCTACCACGTCCTCCCTTCGGATGAGGAATCGCGTACGATCCATCCAAGCCACATAGCCCTCAAATAAGGGAGCCCACCACCGGGTTTCTTTGAATCTGTCCTAGTCCATGGAGTCACCTTCCTCCGCATCCCCCCATGAGAATACCCCCGAGGTCCTTTCAGAGCGCGGTTTGGACCAAAGAGATGACCCCGGGGCCTTTCCCTCTGATTTCTCGGGTACATTGGGCACCCACCGGTCCACCGCTGCTTTACCCAGTTGCCCTCCACCCCTGGAAATACCCTCCGAAGCGCAACTGCTTAGTCTCTCCCCAGTCCGTTCCTCATCCACCCCCAAGGACACCTCCACCAGCTCCAAACTAGGCGGGGACCCCCGGGAACAAGTGATCGGGGCAGGGGCTTTATCTAGGGCGTGGGGTTGGGCATAGGGGCAAGCGATAGGCCGCCACGGGGTTACGACCCGTTCCCGGCTGTCAGTCGACTGTTCAAGAGATGAGACCTCACCCTCCGCAGTCTGCTGCTCAGCTTGCCAGTTCCGTGTTCTTTGTGGTGATTGGGAACATCCACCCGATCGCCGAAGCGTTGCTTCTCCCCTTCCGACCACTCAGCTGCATCTGCCGGACGTGACGTCCTCACCGGATCCGGATGTGCCGCCATCTTGGGTGGGACCCCCATGCGGGATCTCTTCCTCCACGATGACATCCGGAAGCTCCTCCGCCATCTCCGCACGTGCTGTCCAGGCCTGGCAAGGCCTCTCCTCCTTTACGCCTGTGACCGGAGCTAGGTAAGTACAAGGGCTGTTCTTACCACTCCGCAGGGGGTTAGGCGTGTCTCGCCCGTTGCCGCTGGATCCGCCTGTCCCTGGAACGGAAGGACTCCGCCTCTCCACCCGCCGATCTGCGGGTGACGCCCGACTCTCCCTACCGCTACTCGCGGTGAGGGGTGTCGCTCTCCCTTTCTCCTTACCGGAGGCCGCCTTGATCTCCGATAGTTCGCGAAGATCCTCGTTGGAGGAATCTCCTTTCCCCGGCTTAGGGGTCACCGATCGGGGCGACCGCCTTCTGCTTTCTCGGTCGGTGTACTGACCGACCGTCTCCTTTGTTTCTGACCCAGCCGAGTGACTCGGCTCCGATCCCCGTTCTCCGGGACCTGCACTGTTAAGCCACAGTGCACCAGGGGACTCGGCGGTTAGCCTAGCCGTATCCCCCGGGGGGTCGTTAAATTGTATTGGCACGAACGTAGGCATCGGCCAAAGATATTGAGTCCCACATTGTGGACAGCGCGATGCCGTGCCCACAGTACCTCCGGGCAGCCTGCATTGTAGGCATAGCCCCACCACGGTCTCTGTGTTGGCCACCCTGACCACCAGTACCCCGCCGGGCACCACGTAGGGCTGTGTGGATACCATGGTGGTCACAGTCGAGGAACAGGCCATGTTTTTAGTGGGAGCCACTCTTTGCACAAGTCTGTCCTGGAAGCTGGTTCCTCGCGACTGACTAGTAGAAGTTGCAGGACCAGCCACTCCCTGGTTCGGCTCCTCCTTGCTCTGACACAGTTGAAACCCGCCCCCAATGGTAGTAATTATGGGCGGGTCCCACAAGGGAATAGGATGCCCCTTAATTAAGGCCGCGCCCTTCTCAGTCCTAGCGGGCGCGGTCAGAGTTTTCGCGCCTTTGTCCCCAACAGGGTGCCGCCAATTCCAGCCTTTTCCTTGCAGCTGCCTTGCGTGCAAAATATCCCTCCTTTTTGCACGCTACCTCCGCGGCCGCAACTACTTCAGGTAGTTGCGCCGTCCGTACATCAGTCCCTGGGCCCAACGGATGCATACCCACAGGCCATAGCTGAAAGCCACTCCCCCTGGTGGAAATCAGGGGAGGGTCCCACAAACTAATCGGTTGGCTCAGCACTGGGGCTGAGTGAGTCACTGTCCATGAAGGCGCGGCCACAGCTTTCGCGCCATACCCCCCATCAGGGCGGGGCTCTCCTGTTCGCGCTGCTCCCGGCCAACACTGCAATTTTCCCATTTGTAGAATTTTCTGCAACTGGCCCACGCGATCTCCCAGGGAAGCGGGAGCCGCAATTTTGGGTAGCACGGTCAGTCTGTTTGCATGTCAACTGACATTCACTCTCACTGTG
This sequence comes from Ascaphus truei, assembly GCF_040206685.1. Classification (NCBI taxonomy): domain Eukaryota; kingdom Metazoa; phylum Chordata; class Amphibia; order Anura; family Ascaphidae; genus Ascaphus; species Ascaphus truei. The sequence goes on from NC_134487.1 coordinate 17,634,494, forward strand.
CTCTTCTCCCATTACCACAATGTCCTCAACACAAGTCTCTAGGGGGGCGCCTCGGTGTCCTAGGCAGGACCAGAACGGTGCGGCCACAGCTTTCGCTCCACTCCAGAGCAGGCTTGACAAAGACATTTCCGCAACAGTTTGCTCTTCAGTGGGGCGCACGCCACGTGTGCTTTCCCCATCAGCCTCCGGTCGCCATTTTGGACTATCCGCACCGCGCGGATCCTCCATTCTTGGGGTCGACATTCTTTCGTAACAATTATCGTACATGGGGGCTCCGTTCTGCGGGGCAGCCACCACACCGGTACAATAAAGATTTGCCCTGATGCACCACCTTGTGTACCTAATGTAGGCTAGACTCGTGTTGCACTACCTCAGGCTAGGCTCACTCTCTCAGTGTCTGCTGTGACTCCTTCCTCCCAGTCTGTGCTCCCTACGGTAAGAGGTCTGGAATGGGGTAGAGTACTCTGGGGCTTCCATGCAGTACTGGGGCGTCTACCTGTCTTGGTCAGCCTAGCGCAGACCCTCTCCAGGATTCCTGACCACGTTAACAGGCTATCCCTTTAGGCATCCTACCAACTAGCACTGCCTCAAGGTGACTCGGTCAGCTATAGCCCGGCTCCAAACCCCTCACTCCTTTCCGGCCCCTAGGTCGTATCTGTGAACTGACAAGCACCATCAGCCCCCTGACTACCCCTAGGCACCGTCCCAACACAGCACAAAGTGGCAGCAGACACTTCTCCCTGTTTCCAAGTGACCTAGCTAAAGCCTGTCCTGTTGACAGGTCTGGCCTCTCAGCAGCACCTCCAAATGTAACGGTGTTTCTGAACTGGCCTGACCCCCCCCCCCAATCTCATATTGGCCCCTGTGGTCTAACCAGTCCCCATTACAGTGTGATTGTGTCTGGTGGTGCACCTGTTGGCTACAGGACTCCTGAGTCTCCCGCATGATGGTGTATGGGGATGACCCGTCCAGACAGGCAGCTGAGGTAGTGTGCTGAGTCCTACCTATATCCAGTGCAGCGCCTCTACCTCATCAGGGTCCCTGCGTCCGCATGGGGATGGTCCTGGTGAGGAACTCCTCCGTGGTGCCCATCTCTGTGCAATAACTCCACACTTGCACACGAGATTGTTGATACTCAGGAACATCTTTATTGTACGGTGGGCCATGCTGCCCTCCACAATGGGGTGTAATCAGCCCTCCATCGTTCACCGCACTTCCCTTTGAAAGGTAATGTCCTCCTAAATTAGGGATTCCCTATCCCCGCAGGGATATCTATTCTGTGCCAGGTCCCTGGACACAGTCTCCTTATTCAGCTACTATAACATAACCCTTGTGAACTGACTCCTTCTCATACTCCTCCTCCTGCAGAACCTTCCAGCAACTAACTTTTGACATAGTGCTGTGCCTTATGTATCCTTTGGGGGCTGGCACAACTCTGACATCACTAACCATGGAGTCAGAACCTGTGACCACTCCCATCCATACATAGGGCACCTCACCAGGGTGTGAGGGCAAACCTCCATAATTACTGCTGGCATGCCCATAACTTACCAGGCCTTACTGTCAACAGGAGAGATGACTGCAACCATTTTACAGCATGGTTACACTTACAAATTGAGATTACCAAAATAGACACAGCAGGGGGTTGGATTATGCTCAGCTGAGCTTCACCTTTCAATACCAAGCATTTCCCAGCATCCTTCACCAGCTGCAAAAGCAGAATGCTAGTCTCCACTCAGCTCATCATTTACAGTCTCCCCTGGTCTGGTTTCTTTGTACATCATATCTATTTAACTGTGTTACATTATGCTTCTCTGGATCAGCATGCTGCCTGCCTCGCTCCCTCCCGGGGCAAGCTATGCCCACGTACCCAGCCCATTCTTCTGTCCATTCCCTGGTTAGCTCGCTCACACCCTGACGCTTTCCCCCTTTTCCCTGGCGTGGCTCTCGCGCCTGATCACTGCGGTGGGCACACACTGCTGTACCAGGCACGGTCTTTATTTTCACCCATCTATATTCCCTAGCCCTATTTATAAAGTATTACATCCTTCAGTACGCCCAGAGGAAGGCCAGTGCAGCAGCCATGCTTTCTCCACAGGGTTTTAGTTCCTGTCTTGGGTGCAGCTGTACACCCTATAAGATGTAAAAACCTTTTGGTCTGTAACCCTCCCCCCCAAAACATTCTACATCTCAGTGAAATGTAAAGCCAAAGTAAAGTAAAGCCAAAGCTCCTTATTAGATACGTTGCTACCATACACTGGCGACACAGTTTATTACACTGCGGCCAGATCCGCAAGCCGGGAGATTTCCCGGCTTGCTAGTGGCCGCCCCTCGGCGTGCCGCGCGTCATAGACGCGTGGTCACGCGTCTTCGGGAGCGTGCGCCCCCTGCACGCGCGTCCAGGGGCTCCCCGAGGGAGCCCTGGTGTCCCGCGATCGCGGGACAGCGGCAGGGGGTTCCGGGGGACCCGGCGGACCCGGCAGCGGTAGGGAGAGCGCCCCGATCGGAGGGCGCTCTTCCGCTGCTTCGGCGCGCGCCCGTGACTCTCGGGCGCGCGCCAGGCTACTGCTGCGGCACAGAACGGGCAAATGCTCGAATAAACTGTGCCGCAGCAGTATTATCACTGTTACAGATTCGGTAGCTAGGTACACACTTGTCAATTAGAAGCTAAAACCTGTAATTGTTGTGTGGGGGAGTAGCAGGTCCAGCCCAAGCTTTCAGCCTGCAGCAGACGGTTTAATTAATCACAGCTGAGTCTTGCCTTTAAATATCAAGCATTTACCAGTCTCCTTCTCTGTCTGTGAAATCAGAAACCACCATCACCCCAACTCCTCCTTTTCATATTCTCCTCTCATTATTATGGGCTTCAAACCTTCCGCCCTACACATTTCTAGTAGTAAAGGCAAAGACCCGTATTCAATAAATCATTACCAAATCCATATTGTTCAACGTGCACATGTACTGTTTTTCCATTCAGTATGTGCATCAATACAAGCTACACACTGGCAAGTGATTAGCTAAGTTGCTAATCGATCCGTTCTCCTGTAATCGATCGCTGAAATTCGGCTGGGTGTTCACTAAATACATCTTGGGTAATCTTCTGCTGCACTGACAGCCAAAGTTCTGTGAGGAAGGGGGTGTGACTTTGTAAATGGTTGCTATAGGAAGACAAATGCTTGTTACTGTACATTAAAATACATTAAAAAAATCTTTAAAATTGTGTTTTTTTTAAATGTTACAGGTATTTTCTCATAGTATAGAACTGATTTATTAAAAAAAAACACACATGTAGGATATTGCTTGAATTGCAGCTTTAATCTACAATTAATCTTTGTCAATGCAGTGAGACACTCACAGTCTGTGTCACAATACTAATCAAATGAATCTCCTGCATTAGGAAATATTGTACAATATATTGAATAGGGGCCAGAGGGTCAGTAGGACTCTGCACAGTGATACTGCCTCTTGGGGACCTCTATCCTCATGTCCTGTTATTCTGCAGGGACATTAGATACATTGCAGTGATATTTCCCAGTAGCAACCTCCTAGACTCCCATTGCTTTAATTGTTGTTCTTACCAGTGCTGTTTATTCAGTCCTCCGAGTTGTCGTACATTTTTATGATCATTCTGGGTCATTTAATTATTTATAAAATGTTTTACCAGGAAGTAATACATTGAGAGTTACCTCTCGTTTTCAAGTATGTCCTGGGCATAGAGTTAAGATGACAGATACATGGTTATACATTATATATTGCATGCCTTTATTTATATCGCACCATTAATGTACGTAGCGCGTCACAGCAGTAATACACGTGACAATCATATAAATAAAAAATAATACAAATAACAGGTCATGGGAATAAGCACTTCAGACATAAAAGTAACATTTCGGAAGAGGAATCCCTGGTCCGAGGAGCTTACAATCTGAGGAGCTTACATTGCATTACATTAGGTGAACAGGGTTACACATTAAATATGAAGACATTGCATTAACAGTTAAAGATAAAGTAAGTTATAGGTGTATGTAACCGTTACAGACCAGACTAAAATGTGAGACAGCTTTAGTTTTGGAAGAACGTAGACTGGTGGTGGCTGTGTGAGTCTCCGGTAGACTGTTCCAGTTGTGAGAGTGTCCGGTAGTGTTCCAGTTTCGGGGTGCACAGTAACAGAAGGAGGAGCGGCCGGATACTTTGATGATCCATGAAAACATGAACAGTCTTTTAGAGTCAGATATCAGGTGATAGGTGCAGCGTGTGGTAGGGGTGAGGAGCTTGTTCAGGTACAGGGGTAGCTTTCCACAGAAGTATTTGACCGGATAGATGAACTTTGTGCCTAGACTCAAGTGTAACATGGTTGAACTGCTCTGCTGTGGTGCTTGGTCCAGGTTTCTGCCATGTAATTGGTTAACTTGAGTCCCATGTGCCACGGCCAAATGCCTCAGTTGGTCTATACAGTAGATACTCCAGGTCTGGCAGCGCCAAGCATTACCAACTACCATGTTCACATGCGTTTGTAAAATCTGACGAGCATAGCGTAGTGCTGCATTATAGGCACATGAGGGAGCCCAAGCAGCAGCCTTCACATAGTCTTCTGGTTTTGTAACTGAAATTTGCAACTAAATTGCCAGGGAAGGATATAATAACAATTATATATATAGTATATATATATATATATATATATATATATATATATATATATATATATATATATATATATGTGTGTGTAGCGGATATGGCGCGTTTATAGTGCCGGCGCCCGCGCCGCGACCGATGACCGATGACGTCACCCGTCGCCATTTTGCAAAAGTTGTACAGTACTTGGGTTTTGGGCGATATCATAAAGGGGGAAGGCAGAGGCACGGTGAAGCTCACTATTGGCCGCAAGGGGAGACGTCACCGAAAAAAATCAAATAACAGTGATTACCATATTTCTGGTAGCACTGTCGTTCCATCGCCGTTGCGTGCACTATAAGCGCACGCGACGGCGACAATGCATTTGTTTTGCAAGCGCAGCCTTACAGTGTATGCAGTGCTGTACATAACATGTTTCAAGTATGAGTCCCTACCCGGAAAAGATAACAGCTACTATTATTTCACAGGGGGATTAAGTGACTGGCCAGACCCACAGAGGTTTGTTATCTCAGGGCCCATAAAATGACGTTATCAAAATCAGTAAAAAGACATTATTTTGCCTGATGTTAACGCATTTCCACATAGCTAATTACATGCAAAACACAACGGCTATTGTATATCTCATTTGTATAGGCTAGAATAGATGCCATGGAAAGTCAGGTAAAAAAAACGTTTATTTTTTTCTTATCATAGAATTCTGTTATTCAGATAAAGAGGAAAGTAGGTTATGGCAGAGGGATATAAAGGATAAAATGTTCACAATATAATGAAAAACTATTCAACAGCTACATACAATGTGAAGGACACTGACATCGGTTTCACTGTATATTAAACAATGAAGAAACTAATGTATGCGCTGTACGTACTGTACGGATGTACGTGTGTATCTAGAGCCATCCAAGCATATAGCGCTTTACAGTCGTAATACACATAACCTAATAATACAACACATAATGGGAATAAGTGCTTCAGACATAGAACAGTAGGAATGCAGTCCCTGCCCCGCAGAGCTTACAATCTAAGTGGTAAGTGGGGAGAATGTACAGAGACAGACGCAGGGTGTTCTGGTAAGTGCGTCTGCAAGGGGCCAAGGTCAGTGATGCTAAGTATTTTTTGAAAAAAGCAGTTTAAAACAGAGGCCATTTGCAATTATGATTTACTAACTAGGGTTGCCAAGTCTCCAGCATTTAACTGGACTGTCCTGTGTTTGGACACTCTCTCTAGTAATACATGCATGTGTCCAGTATTACCTCTCTGGACATAGAGACCTGATCGGCTTGGGGGGGGGGGGGGGGGGGGGTGTGGCCGCGGGATTTCCCCCCGAGCAGGGAGAGAGCTAGTCTGTTGGTAGGGTACTCGGCAGGTTCCTCCATCCTGACTGGCTGCTGCTGGGCAATGCAGCCAACAAAGAGGAGGTATCGGGATCCTGGGGGTGGGGCCAAGGAGAGGAGGAAACAGAATGGAGAGGTGTGTGTGTGTGTGTATGTCGAGCACGTCGCACCTTTCACCATTGTGTCCAGTATTTTTGGAGAAGTCACCTGGCAACCCTATGAGTAACTCATATGCCAGTCTCAGTTATTACTGCACCTCCTCCCTATCTGTCATTCTTGTAAGTTTGAGGAGTAATAATGTGTGATGAAAGTAAAATGATAAGGGGAAGGAGTCACAGTATTATTGAGCAATGTGGAACAACAAGAAACCACAACATGATAATAAGACTGAAGGTTTTAATAGAGGCATTGTCATCTTTGTCACCACATACAATGAAGCCGCACCCCTGATAAATAGGATTTTTTAATAGACATTGTAATGTTTTGAAATGTGATCTGGTTTTAGCTGAGTTTATCTCTGATAAACCTGTCATCGCGTCTCTAGTGTTTTATCACCAAGTGTTTTAAGAGCAAATCTTAAATACCTTATGGTGAGTAAAAAAGTGACACAATCCTGACACCGTACGGGGTTCAGCGTATAGAAATACCGCTTGTGAGTACCTTCACCTGTCTCTGACAGGTCCACAAACCCGCCTTTCCCTATTACCTCTTAGCATACAGTGCTTCCACTGCAGCCAGGGATTCTGGGTAATGACATGCAAATGAGCACTCGCAGTGTGTCCCTTTTTACTTCCAATCAAGGGTTAATTTGGCAAGATTTGCAAAGTGCTGCGAAAATGTTGCATTTCTCTAGTCGCACTATGTAAAAAAGTGATTAAAAGGTCCGTGAGAAATAAAAGACGCAATGAACACAGGAGGAATGTAGTAAAAGGTCACCGTCCGCATGGGGTGCCTCAGCACTTCAGCTACACTCACAGCACGGATCCCGGCTGCTTATCCATCACAGGGATAGATTGTGTCAGGCCAGGTGCAGGAGGAGATGATAAATTCAACCTCTTATACAAGCTGGAAACCTCTTGGAAATACAAACGGCAAACAGTGTCTCAAAAGAGGTTAACCCCTCCTGCGCCCTAATGACGTATGAGCCCTTATAGTGTACCACCGTCGGAGCCGCGTTTCTCGTTTTTAGGGGCTGCACACGATCGGCGCTCCAATGTACTGCGCTGAGCGGGGGGCCTTCCCCCTCCCAGTCACATCCCGGGGGCCCGACGGCAGGAGCTGAAGCAGTGTCCGAAGAGCGGTCCCGTGACGCGGAAGCGCCGGAGGTTCTGTGACCACGGCGGTTTGCGCGACCCTCCTCCACTGAAAGGGTTAAACAAAGGTATAGGGAGATTTGAGGTTCCCTGCTCACAGATGTTTATATGTGTAATCTAGCGCAGGGGTGCGCAAAGTTTTCTTCCTGCGCCCCCCTGCCTGCTCTCCCCCGCCCCCCGCCTGCTTGGCTCCGGCGTCAAATGCCATGGCAACGCGACGTCATGTGACGACACCGGGTTGCCATGACAACGTGTCGCTACAAGGTAAGTGAAGTTACAGAGGCCTCGCGCGATCCCTGGCATTTCATTTAAATGCCTTCGGGGAAGCGTGCGGCCTCTGTAACCACCGCACCCCTCGCTTTGCGCAACCCCGATCTAGGGTTTAGCCACAGTAATAGATCTTTAGGTCCCCCCGGTCTCTTGTCTGTGTCCTTTTTTCGTATTGGTCTGCTTAGCTTTGTGTATTTGAATCTACTCCATTAGCTGATGACTGGGACACGACTTTTTTTAATATCAAGCTCCTTTGTAGTATTTTACTTAAAAAAAAAAAAGTTATAAACGTTTTTATTGAAATGTATGATTGTTTTAAAATGATCGGACGTACAGAAAACATAGAGGAAAACGGGGGACGTAATAGAGGGCATGCAACAGAAGAAGATGTTAAATATTATATGTTACAAGGCAGATGTTGTTTACATTTTACAGTGCAGGGTATTTGGGAAGATGCCTGCTTGTCACCAATTTAAATATGTAAACAAAAACAGAAAGGCCCAGCGCATCATACAAAATGACACAACAAATAGTACAATACCCCAGTGCTTATCTGCTCATAAAAAAGGGCCATTTAGTTAAACCCTTTGGCCAAAAAGTTATAAGCCTGCAGCCACTCCACGGCATGACCAGTATGCAGCTCCCAACACTACCTGGCACAATTCGCTTTTTTTTTTCGCCCGCTTTTGCTGTGTACTTGTGAAATCGCCACTGTGACGTCACTCCGCAGCGTCCCGCAACGGAGCAACAGCGCGACATACTGGAGTTTCATTCCCAGCCAGCCAGTTCACCCCTGCTTGTGGCTGCACTAAACGGAGAGCTCTGCGAACCACCCAGGTCCTCACTGATCAATCCGGGGACCCTCCCAGTGCGTCTGCCGGCTGCAGATTGCTCGATCCGTCTGGAGACCAGCTGACCAGAGGGGAGTTTCCCACAGAGACGGTGACCGAATGCAGAGGTGTTCCTAGGAAGGAAAAGCATCGCAGCTGTTTCCCCAGACGCCTGCCATGGGAAACATACTCCTGACTCCTGTATGAGCGGCCGCCGAGTGGTAACTTGTGTGTTTAACACACTCAATGTTTATGTCATAATACCTTGATGTACGCAGAATATTTATCCCCTATTTTAATATACACTTGTTACTTTCATACTTCACTATTTGCGTTGTGCGCTGTTTTTTTGTCTCCCTACAATTCTCATGCACCTCTCTTATCTGCTGGAGGGGGAATGACCATACTGGGTCTGTGATACACAGGAGCATGATAAAAACTGCTCATTGTAAAGTGGGGCGGGGCGAGCTTTAAACCATGGGGAGCAGCGCCACACCTCCAAGCAACAACAGCTGCCTAACCCATCAAGCTCCAGAACCCCAATCTAAATATGTGTTCTGATGGTCTCTGTTGGGATATAGAGGTTACAAATGAATGTTGGCTGGCTAGTAATGGAATCCTCTAATGAAGCATCAATGGTTGGCTGCCAAACACGTAGAGGTATCCCGGTACCAGCATTGTTCTGCTCCTCGGAGTGGGGCGGGGGGCGACGATGAGGCAGCGGGATGCTGGGACCTCTGAGGCTAGGAACACCAAGCCTTGCCCAAGCTAGGTGCCTTGTTAAGGGCCTACCTTTGTGAGTGCAAAGATGTATACTTGTATCTATGTGATGTAATAAATGTTATACACTGGAGGTATCTTCTCATTACATTTAGATATTTGACTGAAGAGGTGGTCGTTCCGAGAGAGCTGCATTTACCATGGAGAGGTTTTATACCCAAGAGACTGCATGCTTGCTGCACTTATTCCACGCCGAGACTGATCCCTTCTCTACAAAGACTCGTTATCTACCCTGGAGAGACCCCTTTTCATTTCCCACCACTGCAATGTGGATCTTTCTATATGCTTTCAACTGCATTTTTTTCCTAATTCAAGCTTTTTAACCAGAAGTGTTTAAACAGCACTGAAAATGTTATATTTAGAGAGGGGCGAATTTTGGGGGCGGATTTCGATCCGCCACGGATCGGCCGATTCCTTCAATTCGCGGATCAATCTCAAAAATGGCGATTTACATTCACACAAGACACTTACACAAGATATTACATTGAATGTATATACAGTACAGACTGAAAAGGACACTTGTATACAGACTGCTTGTGCGGTCACTATAATGAGCCTGTAAGTGATGTCAGCACATCAGCATATTTGGCACAAAAGACACTACAACTTTGTTTGGGTAATGTCTATATATATATATATATCTATATATATATATATATATATATATAGATATATATATATATATACAGTGCTTGACAAATCACCCAAAAATCTACTCGCCGAACCAAAAAATCTACTCGCCACCTAGTCCCGCCCCTAGTCCCGCCCACAACCCTGCCCCTAGTCCCGCCCCCGCTTTTAAAAAAATACATAAATCAAATAAATTGAATAAATTCCTAGTAAGAACATTCGTTTTTGACATAAGTTTATTTATTGTATTACATTATACTACAATTGGTCCTTGTTACGTGTGTGTGTGTGTGTGTATGGGAGAGAGAGATTGAGTATGTGTGTGTGTGTTTGTGTGAATAAATGTCAGATCTAGAAAAAAAAGCCAGATGTGAATGACTAGTTTCCTGAACCCCTTAACCAGTATCTGGACGTCCCCGCTTCACAATATTTAAAGCAGCAATCCCGCCTGGGATCTTACCTGATCCGCAGTCCCTCAATGTCCAGGTACCCTCATTCCCGCAATGTTATACATTGGAGGGGAGGTGCTCCTTACCTGTCTTCTGGGTTGGGGGGGATTCCGATGTCTCCCGGGTGAAGCTTGAGTCAGATCTGGAAGAAAGCAGTATAGGTTATTTCGGTGTAGTATAGGGCAGTTAAGATATACAGGGTAAATAAGATATCCAGATCGAGAGTGTGAGACAGAGAGTGTGTGAGACAGAGACAGAGAGACAGAGAGGGGAGAGAGACAGAGAGACAGAGAGACAGAGAGGGGAGAGAGACGGAGAGACAGAGAGGGGAGAGAGACAGAGAGGACAGAGACAGAGAGGGGAGAGAGACAGAGAAGGGAGAGAGACAGAGATGGGAGAGACAGAGAGGGGAGAGACAGAGAGGGGAGAGACAGAGAGGGGAGAGACCGAGAGACAGAGAGGGGAGAGACAGAGAGACAGAGAGGGGAGAGACAGAGAGACAGAAAGGGGAGAGACAGAGAGGGAAGAGAGGGGAGAGACAGAGAGGGAAGAGAGGGGAGAGACAGAGAGGGAAGAGAGGGGAGAGACAGAGAGACAGAGAGGGGAGAGACAGAGAGACAGAGAGGGGAGAGAGACAGAGAGGACAGAGACAGAGAGGGGAGAGAGACAGAGAAGGGAGAGAGACAGAGATGGGAGAGACAGAGAGGGGAGAGACAGAGAGACAGAAAGGGGAGAGACAGAGAGGGAAGAGAGGGGAGAGACACAGAGGGAAGAGAGGGGAGAGACAGAGAGGGAAGAGAGGGGAGAGACAGAGAGGGAAGAGAGGGGAGAGACAGAGAGACAGAGAGGGGAGAGACAGAGAGACAGAGAGGGGAGAGAGACAGAGAGGACAGAGACAGAGAGGGGAGAGAGACAGAGAAGGGAGAGAGACAGAGATGGGAGAGACAGAGAGGGGAGAGACAGAGAGACAGAAAGGGGAGAGACAGAGAGGGAAGAGAGGGGAGAGACACAGAGGGAAGAGAGGGTGAGAGACAGAGAGACAGAGAGGGGAGAGACAGAGAGGGGAGAGACATAGAGACAGAGAGGGGAGAGACAGAGAGGGGAGAAACAGAGAGACAGAGAGGGGAGAGACAGAGAGACAGAGAGGGGAGAGACAGAGAGAAAGAGAGGGGAGAGAGACAGAGAGGGGAGAGAGACAGAGAGGGGAGAGAGACAGAGAGGGGAGAGAGACAGAGAGGGGAGAGAGAAAGAGAGGGGAGAGAGAAAGAGAGGGGAGAGAGACAGAGAGGGGGGAGAGAGAGACAGAGGGGGGAGAGAGAGAGAGGGGGGAGAGAGAGAGGGGGGAGAGACAGAGAGGGGGGGAGAGACAGAGAAGGGGGAGAGACGGGGGTAACTGACTGACGGGGGGGAGGCAACTGACTGACCTGGGGGGGTAACTGACTGACTGGGGGGGGGTGGGATGACTGACTTTGACTGACTGGGTGACTTTTGACTGACTTGGTGACTGGGTGGGGGGGTGGGATGACTGACTGGGTGACTGGGTGGGGGGGTGGTATGACTGACACTGACTGACTGGGGGACTTTTGACTGACTGGGTGGGGGGTGGGGTGACTGATTGGGTGACTGTGTGGGGGGGTGGGGTGACTGGGTGGGGTGACTGACTGGGTGACTGGGTGGGGGGTGACTGACTGGTGGAGGGGGGGGTGACTGAATGGGGGGTTACCTCTGGTGTCCTGTACACACACATTCTCTCTCTCCCATACACACACTCAATCACACACACACACACACACACACACACACACACACACACACACACACACACACACACACACACACACACACACACACACACACACACTCTCTCTCTCATACCCATACACACACACACACAATCTCTCTCTCATACACACACACACACACACACGCACGCACGCACGCACGCACACACACACACACACACACACACACACACACACACACACACACAATCTCTCTCTCCCATACACACACACATACAATCTCTCTCTCATACCCATACACACACACACACACACACAATCTCTCAATCTCTCTCTCATACACACACACACACACACACACACACACACACACACACACACACACACACACACACACACACACACACACACACACACACACACAATCTCTCTCTCATACCCATACACACACACAGGAAGGGACCTGCGCCGGAGGGGAGAGAGAGAGAGGGGGGGGGGGAAACACCCCGCTACTTCCTCCCGCCCCGCGCGAGCAGCGGGAGCACCGAGGGGAGAGAAACACCGGCAACTGCAGTATCTTCAGACCCGCGCGGGCAGCGGGAACACAGGAGGGGGGGAGAGAAACACCCCGGTTACTACAGCATGTGACCCGCGCGGGCAGCGGGAACACAGGATGGGGGGAGGGGAGAGAAACACCCCGGTTACTTCAGCATGTGACCCGCGCGGGCAGCGGGAACACAGGATGGGGGGAGGGGAGAGAAACACCCCGGTTACTTCAGCATGTGACCCGCGCGGGCAGCGGGAACACAGGATGGGGGGAGGGGAGAGAAACACCCCGGTTACTTCAGCATGTGACCCACGCGGGCAGCGGGAACACAGGATGGGGGGGTGAAACACCCCGGCCACTACAGTATGTGACCCGCGCGGGCAGCGGGAGCACCGGGAGGAGGGGAGGGAAACACCCCGGCTTTTACAGTATGTTGAGACCCGCGCGGGCAGCGGGAGCACCGGAGAGAGGGGGAAGGATGTATCAGTGTATACAGTATATAAATATTTAAAGTGCATTAAATTCCCCCCACCTGAAGCATCTGTCCAAACTCATCCATGACCGGATCAATAAATTGTAAATTATAGGAGCTGACAGAATTATACAGCAGGATATGAGGAGGAGGAGGAGCAGCAGCAGACGCGCATGCACGCACGCACTCACCCCCCCCCCATTACTTACCCATGCAGAAAGGGCGGTTTGAAGTCCTGGCAACTCCATCCCGCGTCACAGCCAATCAGCTACGATTTTTTTTTTTTCAAATTTTTTTTTTTTTTCCGAACAGGGGATTTTTTTTTTTTGCAGAGCAGGGGAAAGGTTACTGGCCACGAGCCAATATCCGATCGCAGCTGGCGAGTTGGCGACCGGGTTTGTCGAGCACTGTATATATATATAGTTTTCTTTGTCCTCTGAGACCTGTGTGCAGGAGATAAGTGTGTTTTTCTTCCTTTCGGTTTACTCCTAGAAATCCTTTTGCTAATTCAATGTGATTCATTTTGTTTTAATAAATCTAATGCTCTTTTTTCCAATGGTTTTACCCCAGATTCGCATTTACGAGACTTTGGAAATAGACCCTAACATCAGTCTCTGTAGCACTGCTGTTTAACAATTTTGGAGAAGTTAGCAATGTCTAAATTTAGCATGGGTTGAACTTGATGGACCTATGTCTTTTTTGAACCTCATCTACTATGTAACTATGTAACTATGTAACTATGTAATATGATCAAAAGTTCTCTGTCTTCAGTCTGCATCCGCTGTATACCATCTGCAGTAACTGCCAAATAAAGCATCCCTGTTGATATAACCCTGCCTGAGTCTACAGTCTCTTGGGCAGGGGTGTGAAAGAAGTCTGTTTTGGTGGGGACTGTCTCTGGGAATACTAGAGCCCACTGAAGCTGGAGGCGCTGAATTGAACATCAAGATCATCAAAAGCCTGTCCTGTTCCCCACAACATTGCGGACCACTCAGCTCTCCTGGACCCTCACAGGTATGACTGCACCACAAACAGCAGTAATCAGTAGTACATCTTCCGGAGGGAGGGGGGGGGGAACCTTGTTACATATGTAATATTCACCCATTCAATCTATGTATCAATATATAGATTTCTCTAAGAATGTCTGCACATCCCTCTGTGATATGGTGAATGACCTGTCACTCAGCCCCTTGTGTTCAAAACTAGATAAGCCAATGCATTAACTTCTTTTCACAGAAATGCCCTTAGGATTTGAATTGGTGGAATCCCCCCTGCTCAAATGGTGTATGTTTACAGAATATGATAGAGCTGAACCACACTATTTGTATCTCTAAGAATTCCCCTGCTCCAGATATGTTTACCTTTAATATGTGTAACCCCTCTTATCTATAGCCCCCAGACTGATAACGGTTGCTGAGTTGGGGTCCCGAGTACTCTATTTCTGGTTGATATGCAACACATTGCTTACGGTCACACAACAGGAAACAACGACAATGACGTTTGTAATATAACTGTTTTTATATAACAATTATAGATACTATAGAATTCTAGTGACCCTTAACAAAGGATCACCAAAAGCATATTATAACACATATCATTCCAAATAAACACTACCTGGGTGTATGTCAGTGTCTTGAGGATGCGGCCACTCAATCCTGGGTATCTAGGCTTGTGTGATGGTGCAGACACAGCGTTAGGGCTCTTTAAGGCAGCAAAGTGTAGCAGGCCTGTGTTTCACAAAATATTTAGGTACCACTTTTTGCTATATACATTGCGGGTCCCCTCCGATGCTGCTCACACTTCTGTGTGGGTCCCCTGCAAGATGTGCTGTTCTCCCTCCAGTCAATGTCTGCTCTCTCTCAGAGGGACATAGACTGGCCTTGGGTGACACTCGATCAAGCCTGGAGTCCTCCAGGCTCATGCTGATCTCCCTCACATGTGCCTTGCCAATCCCTCTTAAAGGCTCCTCTCTCCTAAGTCCCACCTCTTTCATAGCCTCGGTTATTGACTTATCCTATGTCCATCATAAGTCACATGTCCATAGCACACTGGAGAGGAACCTGACAGGGGCTGTGTGAGTGTGTTGCTCGCATCACACAGGGGGTTACACCCTCCCCCTGCTAAAATAGTTGATGTCCCCATCAATCTTGTCTTCATTCATAACAGTCATCTATCAAATGCCTCCTCTTTATGTACACAATATCATAGGTACAGTGCACCACATTGTCCCACACCTCCCATGATCACTTAAGTCTAGTGTCATTGGTATCACCCACTTAGCTATACTAACCATAGCGAATTTTGTTGACACTTCAGGAGAATCATAGGTCAGTCTCATGGGTGTCCTGATCGCCCTTCTGGGACATGGTGAGTATACCTGTGGTGCCACTGTTACCCCTCTCAGTTGTTTAGGGGGGTGTTGCAGGGTACATGCAACCACACACGCGGGTTCTCTTGATAAGGCTTATTTATTGAGCCTTAAAAACATACAGCACACAAAAACAAAATAGCTGCTCTTCAGCATACAAAAACAAAATAGCTTCTCTTCAGCATAGAACAACAAGGCAGCTTCTCTTCAGCATGCAGGACACAGACAGTTATCACACAAGTACTTTGAAAAACAGACCTTATAGCAGTAATCTCTTCAGTAATTCAGTCCTGTCTCCTGACTAGCTAGCTTGCATGTGTGTACAGCCTGGGGGTTTTAAAACACCCTGATTATGCAGCTGGGGTCAGACTAATTAAGTAGCCCTTCTCAACTGAAACTTAACCTCGTCACTGCTGCACTGCAAGCCTAAACATAGGTTTGACGGATATATAATAAAACAAAACAAAGTTCAAAACGCTCATCGTGAAGTAGTAAAAAACAGTGTTTATAAAATAAGTAGTTCAAGGTTAAGCGTACATCAGGTAAGAAGTAAACAGGCACATGGAGCTACACTGTAGCTGTTACCAATAACTGCGACCGGGAACTGCAAAGGATTCTCCCATCAAATATCTCACTTCCTCTCCCGCACAATCAGCTGGGGTGAAGCAGCAGCCACAGCGCCAGTGTGTACAGCGGTTAACACAGTCTCAGAGTCCAGCTTATTGTGTCAATGCGCCCGGTGGAGCCAGAGAGTAATCAGCTCAATCTTGTGAGGCAGCGTGCATCGTCCTGTCTCCACACCTCACTGCGCGTCCGCGTAGGTTGATGACGTCACGGCGCATGCGCCGAAGGAGGCAATTCGATCTTGTAGCTAAAAGCATACAGCTCAAAGGCACACGCTGTTAAATAACCTCAGAACTCAAAATAGATATGAAAAGAAGGTTGATTGGTATCTTTCCAACGTGTTTCGTCGCTCTACGGGCTACTTCTTCAGGGACTGAAGAGAATAAGCTGGACTCTGAGACTGTGTTAACCGTTGTACACACTGGTGCTGTGGCTGCTGCTTCACCCCAGCTGATTGTGCGGGAGAGGAAGTGAGATCTTTGATGGGAGAATCCTGTGCAGTTCCCGGTCACAGTTATTGGTAACAGCTACGGTGTAGCTCCATGTGCCTGTTTACTTCTTACCTGATGTACGCTTAACCTTGAACTACTTATTTTATAAACACTGTTTTTTACTACTTCACGATGAGCGTTTTGCGCTTTGTTTTGTTTTGTTGTTTGTAGATTTTAGGGTCTTCGGCTACCCTTTACTCAGCAGCAGACGCTCCTCTAATTGGTAACACCAGTTTATTTAAATCACCTATTAATCCCAAATCTTTTTTTTTTGGGTGTGGGATATATTAAATTAATTCGTATCACATGTACACTTGTATATAGGTTTATTTTCTTTTTGCGCACTTGTTTGTTATTATTCTTGCCTGGTATATGGCTGGTGACGTTCATTCACCCTGTCACATTCCTCCCCTGTTATTGTGTGGCTGGGGCCACGCACGGCTGAAGCCCGATCATCCACCCCTTCTCTAGAAAAGAAGTCAGCATTTGCATTTTCTTTTCAAGGCCTGTGCTGAATCTCAAATGAGAAGGGTTGGAGGGCCATATACCACCTGGTCAATCTAGCATTGGAGTCCTTCATACTATTTAACCACTTTAATGGAGCATGGTCCGTCACCAGAGTAAAATGGACTCCTGCCAGGTAATGCCTCAAAGCCTCGATTGCCCACTTTACTGCGAGGCACTCCTTCTCAATCACTGAGTAGTTTTTTTCCCTCGGGAACAATTTCCTACTTAGAAAAAGGATTGCATGTTCCGCTCCCTCAAACTGTTGTGACAACACTGCCCCTAGGCCTATCTCTGATGCATCAGTTTGCACTATAAAAGGCCTGTTGAAATCTGGGCTTCTAAGGACAGGACCCTCTGACAGACACCTTTTTATGTCCTCAAAGGCTCTCTGACACTCCCTTGACCATACCACTTGTGTAGGGGCACACTTTTTTGTGAGGTCCTTTAATGGGGCTGCAACTTCCGAGTAGTTGGAGAAGAACCGCCGATAGTACCCTGCTAAACCCAGCAGAGAGTGTACCTGCGTTTTTGTTTGGGGGGTCAGAACTTCTTTCAGGGCAACTACCTTGTCGGCTAGTGGCCTTACGTTTCCACCTCCCACTGCATACCATAAGTATTTGGTTTCCGCCTTACCTAAGGCACATTTCTTAGGGTTGGCTGTGAGCCCTGCCTCTCTTAGAGATTTGAGGATCGCTTTCAGCCTATTTAGATGGGCCCGCCAGTGTTTACTATAAATGACAATGACATCTAGGTAGGCTGCGGCATAAGCCCTATGGGGTCTCAGCACTTTATCCATGAGTCTCTGAAATGTGGCTGGGGCTCCATGCAGTCCAAATGGCATTGTCACAAACTGGTATAAACCCATGGGAGTGGCAAAGGCTGTTTTGCACTTGGACTTTTCCTCTAAAGGTATTTGCCAGTATCCTTTTGTTAAGTCCAGCGTGGATATATATTCCGCGTTACCAAGGGCGTCAATTAACTCGTCCACCCTTGGATGCTGAACTGACTCTATAGTAGCTCTGTTTGGCGACAATCACTCCACAATGGAGGGTGAGACATTCGCACATCTCTAGCTGTTATACTCTGCAAAACAATTATAGAGACAGGAGACCAGTAGAGGGAGCAGTTGTATTATGTACAAGCCTGACCTTTTTACCGTAGCATAAACTGGGATCAGCTCCTTGACAAACCACCACTCTTACATGTCATCTAATAATAATTACAGGGGTACACAAACCCCCTGGAAATACATTCCTGTCTACTGAATGTGTGGTACAGATGAAGACACTAGGCCATATTTACTAAGCAATGCTCCCCAATATGACACCCTACAGCCCATCCACTTCAATGGGTTATAAACCCATATTTAGGAGTGCTATCCAATACGTGCGTTTGAGGTTGTCTTATGGACTAGCACCACCTGTTACAGTATATTTCAATCTTTATTCTCACTATTTCATTTTTAGGAATGCGATCGAGTATATTTAACTTGAACCAGCTTATGTGATTAAATCAATAACCTTTTCCACCGCGAGAAAATATGATACAGACAATTAAACTACTTTCTTTTAAAGAAATTCTCTGCAATAGTCTTCTTGGAAACTCATATACAACATACATCAAAAATATAGAAAAAGAGAAAAAGCAGCGTGGCTTTTCCAACGCAGAAAGAAAACAGCTGATGGGTCAGTGTATCGAGGCGATTTTGGGGGAAAACTGATGAATTTCATCTTGCATCCAGACTCAGTGGGGACTGATATATATTAGTGGGGACTGAACTTATATATTAACAACATCTTCAAAAGAATTGTTGGAGTCACAAATGTATTGCTAAACAGAAGTGCAAACCTTGCTAAAAGTGGTGTGGTATGTACATGATGAAGGGTGTAATGCAGGACCGGCGCAAAGGCAGGGCCGGCGCAAGGGTTTCATGCGCCCTAGCCGAAACTTAAAATTTGCACCCCAAAAATAAAATAAACAGTGGCATAGCTATCAAGGCTACAGGGGGTGCGACCGCACCCCAGCGCGGTGCAAAATAAAAATAATAGGGCGCCAAAATACCGGACAAAAAAAAAGAAAAACAATTTAAAAAAAAGATAAATAAAAAATAAGTGGAAAAAATTATTATTATTATTATTATTTATGCGCCCCTAGGACCTTTGCAGGCTAGGCGACTGTATAGGTACTCCTATTGGACAGGCCAGCCCAGCAACTTCACTCCTGTGTGACTTCTTTCATATAACGGAAAGTCGGTAGCCTATAGTGACTCGTTGGATTGTGTTGCAAAACTGACTGATACAATTGACATGAAACGGAATGTTTTGTATCTTCTTTATCTTGTGTTCGTATGGTCAACACAAGGTGTGAGTTTAATATATTTTAGAATAGCCATCCTGTGAAAATGTGACATTTTGTTAACGTTGATATTGAAACACCCACGCTGCGAGTACAAAAGAAGGAGGCTCAGGGAGTAATGAGCACACGAACTGGGATTGGTTACATTATGCATCTCTGCTTGGCAGCTTTCGCCAATGTCTTTTAAGCATACGAAAATCTGGTCTCAAGTGGTGTAAGAGAGGGGGCTCAACTCCAATCCTCAAGCCCCCCCGCCCCAACAGGTCAGGTTTTCAGGATATTCCCGCTTCACTGTGGCTAAATCAATCTCTGCTTCACAGGTGGCTCAATCAGTCCCTGCTTCAGCACAGGTGGCCCAATCAGAGGCTCATTCTTCGACTGTCTTCGACTGAGCCTCTGATTGAGCCACCTGTGCTGAAGCAGGGATATCTGGGTGGGGAGGGGGATTTAGGACTGGAGTTAAGCACCCCTGGTGTAAGACTCTCCGGCTAAGAATCTGCACCATATTTATGCCATTGTTTCTGACACGTGACACAACTGAGAACAAAAACCTGGTGCCGGGCATCGAACTGCACCTGACTTTGTATTGATACATAAACCAGGGAGATTTTGTCTAATCGATTTCATATTAGCCGAATCATTCTCAATCTGATCCTGCATCTCTTAACTTCAATATATCAATGCCCCCCCGTTCAGCCGTGTGTGCATCTGCTTGTGGTGCAGTGAGTGTCAATCCCACAAACATATTATAACGGGATGTGTTAAAGATGGAGTAAGTCATTTTAAAAAAAAAAAAAAACCTTTTTCCCCAAACTGAAAAAACTCAATCTCCTGATTCCATCTGTCAAATAAAAGGTGGGTTAACAAACGTTTTACATTTGATGCAACAGGAAGCAGGTTTTTTTTTTTTAAATGCATGAAGACTAATCTTACTTTGCCTCAAATCATAGACCCCAATCTTTAGATCAATACCCCTGTGAGAACAGCACACTATTAGTTTGATGCAAATCTAAGTCCCGACATGCTCAGCTCACACTGCAGCTCCATAACATGGTCTGTTTATCCGTGTCAGTGTAAAAAAACTCATGGGGTATAGTCGCATATGATCTGTTAGAGATGGGTAACTGTAACACAGGAAAGAGCAAGAAGCCTGCGACGTCACAGTCTGTGTGCCACAAACGTATCAGATGGTGAAGCATATACTACTGCACTGCAGATACAATCTGAAACCACATTAAGCTTACAGTATGTTCACTGCGCTATGCTGCAGCTACCATATTTACTATATATCTACAAGGCAAAATCCCCCCCAAAAAACATGTTGTATATAAACACATGAAATTAAAAGTAGCCTTAAATATATTCATGTAGTGGTGTTCCCCTCCCCCCCGGCCCCTTGTACCTCCGATGCAGGGGGGTGATCGCGGGTGCTGCCAGGGACCAGCGGCAGACCCGCCGGCCCTTCAGAAAGGTGGGGGCCGAGCTGGGAGCGCTGCGGTGCTCCGGAGGTTCCACGGCGGCCCGGTAGTGAAGGGCGCCGCCATCTTTGTTGACTCGCGCATGCGCAGTGCAGTGGCGAGGCGCTCAGTTTGCTTGCGCATGCGCAGGTGAGGTGCGCGCGAGGCGGCCAATGGGAGAATAGCTCCCAAGAAGACTACAGGGGCTAGGTCAAGTGGTGCCAGGGAGCCAATAGGGTTGCCCGAATTTCCTGCTGAGGGAATTGATACTTTTCGCGCGCTGAGGCCACGCTAGTAGTCAGGACCAGGAAGAGCTAGGGGTAGGAGGTGAGTGCAGGGGTCTGTGACCCACTGCATTAGACCAGCAGCCCCCTAGGCCCCAGTTAGGTCCTGAGCCATATTACCAGCGTGTTGTGCTATAGGGACAGGCCCTAGGTAGGGACTCTGCCCCATTATCTGTTTGGTAGTCATTGACACAGTTATACGCAGCGCAGCCCTACAAGGGGGGTCTGGGCTCAGAAAGTCACCAAAGACACAGAGAATTACGGTGATATTATCCACGCCGGAATTCACCCCATGCGGTGGCGGATGACGACGTCGGACCGGACGGAATCCCTGTCGTAGTCTGCAGAACCCGGGGCCGGAGCCCCAGGCAGGTATCATTCAACAAGTGCACCAACACTGTACAGCAACGCAAGAAACACGCCTAAAGGGCGGGGGTATCACTTGGGGACACTTACGTGGTAGAGTGGCAAAGGGTCCTGTATAGTACACTTGGACACGGTGTAGGGGTACACGGTTGGTTGGGAAGGATAATACTTTCAACGAGAGCAAATATTGTTGTGATTCATATAGAGTATAAGTATATATTTGCATGTGTTCAGTAAAGACCTTTCTGTTTATACCAGTCAGTATTATTGTGTTAGGTCCTGAGAGGGACTCCTCCCGCTCCGTCGGGATCCCTCCCGGGTGGAGGCGTTGCACCACGAGATATTGTGATATATATATATATATGTACCCCAGGCTCTCCATGCAGAGGCTTAGGCTCCTGAGGGCCACACAGGTAAATAAGCACCAGTAGCGTCTGTATTCACAGGGAATACCCGTTACATTCAAATCTCTGTTTCCATTGTTTTACTTGCCATTTCAGTTTTTGGAAGGGGCTCAAACTTTTGGATTTTTAAAGATTTGAATTTTTTAAAGATTAATGATTATGGAATCATTGTTTTTTTTAACAGTAGTTCATGTGACTTATTTTATTTTATTTTTTTAATTCCTGAGTGGTTTATTAGAGTGTACTTAAATGATTTGCATAGGCGCCACAGTTTCTTTAAATATCGACAGAGTTATATTGAAAAAATAAAAATAAACATAAAATGTTACCCAACACGATTCTTCTCAACCTTTCCAAGGAAATGTGCTAAGATTTCCCACAGATACAGTCTTTGTTTGGGGTGGGAAGGGAGCGATCCAATCGGGAACACCTCATGTAGGTAAAAAACGTGAAAAACAATAATAGTGCAGTATATTATTGTGCTGTGAATTAAATAAAAGTCTTGGCTCTTAAGGAGTAACTTACTTACAAAAATAAATAAAGTGTAGGAGCAGTACTACTCCTGACGAAGCTGTGTACTACAGCGAAACGCGTAGAGCCAACGAATCTGCAGCAGTTGCCTCCACGAGAAGACGGCGGACGCTAGAACTCTCCAGCAGACTCTTCACCATCGCCGTTGCCATCCCTTTCCACCGGATGCGGTCACCCGCGAGACGGAAGTGACGTCACACGTCACCGCCGGCGGCACGGCTGGTAGCAGAGGAGGATCGGGAGGATACACCGCCGCGATTGCGAGCATTCATTTGCCAAAGATACCCTTACATGTACATAACTTTTGTACTTAGTGTGAGTACATTTCTTATCCTTTCAATGATATAAATCCATTGTATTGCAATCTGCACTATTGGGCCGTTCTGTGTCTTCTATTTTGCATATACCACATTGGGAGCTGAATACCTGGAACAGTCTCCTTGCATAAGAACAGAATGGGGCCAATAAACTTCTAAAAGGAATACCAACTACCTATACATCTCCTGGTTGAACTAGACCAGAATACTACACTTTATTTATTTTTGTAAGTAAGTTACTCCTTAAGAGCCAAGACTTTTATTTAATTCACAGCACAATAATATACTGCACTATTATTGTTTTTCACGTTTTTTACCTACATGAGGTGTTCCCGATTGGATCGCTCCCTTCCCACTCCAAACAAAGACTGGTTTATTAGAGTAACACTACCAGCATTGTTTAATACAGGGGTGCGCAAACTGGGGGGCGGGAGATTTTGCTGGGGGGGGGGGGGGGGGGCGCGGGCCATTGCAGAGGCCCCGTGCTCTTCCCCACGGCATTTAAATTAAATCCAGGGGGATCGCGTGAGGCCTCTGCAACACTTTACTTACCCAGATTCAGCCGCTATGTGATGTGTCGCCATGGCAACACGTCATCAAATAACGCCGCTGGGTCATGTGACGTGACATCACGCGTGTCAAACGACGCTGCGGGTCACGTGACGTCACATGACCCCGCCACGTCATTTGACGCAGCTCTAAGGTAGGGATGGGGGGGGGGGGCGCGGGCGACGCAGCAGGGAAGTTGGCGAAAAGTTTGCGCTCCCCTGGTTTAATGTATAAAAAAAGCTGTTTATTTGTAAAAAATGGTCATGGGTACAGTAAATAAAACAGAGAGAGAACGATAAGTTTACAGTGCTTGGGGGACATTAACATTCTCCTGCACATCCTAATGCAAAACTGTTATACATAGCACAATCCCAGAAGCCCTTGTGCTAACGATATACTGCACCCTTTTTTTCAAATTGATTTCTTGGTAGGATTTAAATTTGGGGGAAACCCCATTATTTTCAGCTGCGGGGACCGCCCATTTCCAGAGATATATATATATATACTGGTAAAGGTACGGGTGCTAAAGCAGCGAACATAAATGATCGCCCAATGGGGAGCCACCGTCAATGACATTGCAGCTTCCTATTGGCCCGTGAGACCGGCAAGATTTGAATGGCCATTTTACATCCCCCTGGAGGTGCTTCAACAGCGGTAACTAAACTGATAAGTATCTCAGTATCTGGGAGGTCACCACAGCTTTTAATACTCTTTTTTTCAGCTACGGAGAACACCCCAGTTTGAACCCTGCTAATAAAAAAATAAGCAGTCAATAATGCGGCTTTAATGACTAGTTTTCAGGCACTTAAAACAGCAAAGTATTAATACAGCCTATTTCCTACCGGTTTTGAACTGATTGGATCAGAGTAACAAACTTACCCGTTGGTGTTATCCAACGAGCAAAAATAAAATCCGGAGAGACTAATACTGTATATAAAGTAAACCAGGTCATAGTGCCCTGTAAATACAGCCCACTATAAAGGTCAGTGTGCTATCTCTCAACACAAAATACCAGAACATAATTATATAATTAAGGAATAATCCCAGAAGAACAGGGCATTACTGGCCAATAATGCCCTGGCTGGAAGAGTTGAAGGCTTTAACCCAGCCAGGGCATTATTGTCCAGTATTGCCCTGTTCTGAGGGGATTATTACTATTATAGGCTAAATGTAGGCTTATTTGATAAATAATAGACACTTTGTATAGTTAAATAGATTTTTTTATTAAAATAAAATGGTAAATACATGAAACCACCTCTATACAGTGGCGGCCGAGCTGAGTCTACAGCGGCCGCCGCCACCGCGATGTGGGGGAAATGTGCGGGCAGACGGCGGCTTGTTGTGGTTTTTCCCTGGCGCGTGCCGCGCGTCACTGTGGCGCCGGTCACACTTGCCAGGGTTCCCCGGCATCCCCGAAGGCTGCAGAGGAAGCAGGGGTAAGGGGAAGCTGCGCAAAGCTGCGCGAAGCAGAGGAGGGAAGATGCGGCTGGCGCGCAGCCAAGTTTGGCGCCAGCCAAAAAAAGCCCTGGTCAATTACGGGCAAATGTTAGACTCAGATGTGCCGCAGCAGTATACGCTTACACTGCAGATATCTATATCCACACACTGCTGCCCCCTCTGTGTACACACACACACACACACACACACACACACACACACAAAACACAGCACCTCTACACACACAGAGCAGCTCAACACACAACACAGCAGATCTACACACGCACAAACTGCTACTACACACACGCGCACACACACACACAACAGCACATCACACACAACACAGCACCTCTACACACAGCAGCAGCTCTAGACACACAAGCACAACACACACACACACACACACACACACACACACACACACACACACACACACACACACACACACACACACACACACACACACACACTGGAGCTCAAGACACACAACACAGCAGCTCTACACACACACACACACACACACACACACACACACACACACACACACACACACACACACACACACACACACACACACACACTACTGCTACACCCATAAACACTGCTGCTGACACTGGCTCAGTTGTTCTGAAAGCTGATTGGCTTGAAATAAATAGATTGAAAACTACACTTTGAAAGCTGCTAAAATTCCAGGCATTATCCAATCAGAGAGCAGGGTTTTCAATAATGCCGTGAATTTTACTGCTTTAGCCTATAATAAATAATAGCAGTAAGTGCTAATGAATGATTAAGTCAGTGGGTGACTAGTTCAAGTGAGTTAGGTCAGTATGTACCACATGTAATTTCTCAACCGAGGATAGTTTTCTTAAGAGGGCTACGGAATAGGAAAATATATTTCTGGAAAGGGGGTACACTAGGAAAAGTTGCAAAAAGGCACATACAGTGGCGGCCGCCTTTACCCTAGTGCGGCCGTAGCGGCACAACTCTGATAACCGCGGGCAGATGCAGTATGGTTTTCTTTTTCCCAGAGTGTATTGCAGTATTTTAGCGCTCGTAATATTAGCATTTTATTAGCGCTGTCTGCAATACTGCAATACCGTCTAAAAACTCAGGGGGGCGTTTGCGAGCTGTTGTCTTCGAAGTCTAATACTTTAGCAGTGCAACCTACGTCTGTACACAGTCTGCGTGTGCGCGCGCAGTAATTGTAAATTTGCATATTTATACATGCATGTGCAGTG
The DNA here is from genome assembly GCF_040206685.1 of Ascaphus truei. Taxonomy (NCBI): domain Eukaryota; kingdom Metazoa; phylum Chordata; class Amphibia; order Anura; family Ascaphidae; genus Ascaphus; species Ascaphus truei. Next base: position 17,660,418 of record NC_134487.1, read on the forward strand.
CTGTATGTCTCATTTGAAAATTGTTGAAACGCATAGGCGTGTGCTGTAACAGTATCACATTTCGGCATATACAGCGCTCTCCCCTCGCTCGCCCCCGCACACACACAGGATAATTTAATGTATTGCAGTATTTCAACTTCTTATCTTATCTACAGTACAGTACACCTCTCCCACACCATTCCTTTGAATGTGTGTCTTTCTGGTTTCAATCACATTCCTGCTTAATAGCTGATGATTACTGCGCATGCGTCTGTAAGTTCACCACTGCTTGCTTGCGAAGTTCAAGAGTGAGTGACCAAAAAAAAAAAAAATTCTCCTCATTTTGTATTTTTATTTTCTCCACAAGCCTGCCTAAACCATCTTAATATTACGATTTTCAATCTGTGCTTTAGCATTTGACTGTGACACTGTGCGTTTGACTGCACATGGTTGATTTGTGTGCTTTTTATATATTTGGGGGTGTACTGTAGGGATCAAATTATTATGATGACCTGCCTTTTGAAAATATGCAATTTCTTTGAACTGCAGTACAGCTAATCCTTCATGCAGCTGTACCCTGTACCCCCCTCCCCACGCACACACACAAGGCTCGCTCAAGGATTTGAACCTCTTATCGACAGACACCTCTCCAGAACCATTCCGTTTCTAAAGCTTGCCATTGTGTTTTTAATCGTCCGTCCCTAGCTGAGCATCACCTTTCTGCGCCTGCGTGTAATCCTCTTTGGGATGGGAGCTACAGTACATAGCTGATGATTACTGCGCATGCGTCTGTAAGTTCACCACTGCTTGCTTGCGAAGTTCAAGAGTGAGTGACCAAAAAAAAAAAAATTCTCCTCATTTTTTTTTATTTTCTCCACAAGCCTGCCTAAACCATCTTGATATTACGATTTCAATCTGTGCTGTAGCTTTTGACTGCGACACTGTGCGTTTGATTGCACATGGTTGATTTGTGTGCTTTTTATGTATTTGGGGATATACTGTAGGGATCAAATTATTATTATGACCTGCCTTTTGAAAATATGCCATTTCTTTGAACTGCAGTACAGCTAATCCTTCATGCAGCTGTACCCCCCTCCCTCACGCCCACACACACAAGGCTCGCTCAAGGATTTGAACCTCTTATCGACAGACACCTCTCCAGAACCATTCCGTTTCTAAAGCTTGCCATTGGGTTTTTAATCGTCCGTCCCTAGCCGAGCATCACCTTTCTGTGCCTGCGTGCCTAATTTTCCTATTGTTGGCTTTGAGTCACCTCTCTGTAATCCTCTTTGGGAAGGGAGCTAGCTGATGATTACTGCGCATGACTCACCCATCCACCCCCCAATCCTTTGAGGCTTTGTTTACGGTAACGTGTTTGACAATCCCTTCTCGAATTTGATATGTAAATCTGATTTGCACAGCAATGTGAAATTGAGAGTTAAAAAAACCATTATCTGATTCATGTTGTTGATGCAGTAAATTACCACTTTTTGGTCATTCTTTCTTTTTCTTTGGTGTAGGTGTTTTGTCAATGATTATGATTATCATGAATGTAAAGAAATATTTATTTTATTTTATCAGGGACAAAAAATACAAATATATAAATAATCATGAATAATACAAAATGCAGTCTTTATTCAGTTCTTGTGTCAGATAAAAATTGAGGGCCGGTGGATAATCATGAATAATGCACATTGATAATAATATTAATTAATAATATATAATAATATATATATAATAATATAATTTTTTCCGTCTTTATCTTCTTCCTCATTCTGTGTACAGTACAGTAGTTTTTGAGAGAGGAGAGGTTTTGTGTACATCATGACTGCAGTTTAGATACTGTACACTTAACTGTACAAACAGTTCACAAACTTTACACGATACCCCCCTCTCCCCAAGTCCATCCTTTTTTTCTGAAAAGACAAGAAAACAAAAAATTGGTGCAGTTATGTGCATACTGTATTATGGCATTGTGTGCTGTATAGTACTGTTAAACTAGTCTATACTCGAACTACTGTATACTGTGACTACTGTTAAATACTTTGTAACCAGATGGCTGGTGCTGCTTTCTCAGGAAAAAAAAATCTGTGCCATACTTACCTGTATCATACTGTACTTACAATACTACAGTACAGTACTATACCATACTACCTTCCTGATGCTTGCCCATTACGCGCGATCACAATGGGCAACACAGTCGCAATATGGTCAGTATATTTATTGCATCGTTCCACGGTGAGTACATCGTTCCAAAAACTCATTATGCCTTGCATGAATCTGTATGCGAAATCCGGCTCAGGCTGCAGGTATCCAGGTGGGGACAGACAGCAAGGGTTGCCGGTCACCAGGTTTTCACTGACGGTCGGACCGTTATTGGAAGCTGTCGCTGTCGCATTGATTGCCAGCGACTGACGTTTCTTAGTTGGTTTTAACACGACCTTTTGCCCTTTGCAGTCTCCATGATCATAGATACGGGAAAAACCTGGTGATACACACCAATACCCGCCAATAACATCGGGATCAATATGAAAAAAACATGGATCGCTACATAACTTTTTTCTTATTGCACGCTTCCACACATGAGCATCTGGCGAAAATTTGTAAAAGTCATAGTTTTCGATAAAATACTGATAAATTTGAACAACTGTTGCCATCTTATCATCTGTTGCATTAATCGTGGCCCATATTAAATAAGCGTACGTTCTGTCGGGTTTTTGGAACACGGACTGCAGTTGTGCACTCATGGCGGGACTCTCAGGACAATAACCAGACCAGAAACTGTGCTTGTCTTTTTTTAATATGAAAAGCCTAAATTGATACATTATTGTAACTTCTTCAGTCCCAAGGCCAATTTACAATGGACCACTGTGGTAACCTGCAAGTCGACACATTACTGAAGCGCATGCGCATTACAAATAATGATTATGCCATCTGGCGGATACGCGAAGAATTGCAACCAATTAAAGCCGAACCATTATCAATAAACACATCAACAATTGTGAATGCAACATGAATGCGGTATAAATGCGGTCAGAATGTGGTGAAGTGCAGTGAAGTGCGTGGCATTCGGAAAAAAATCCCCGAAAAAATTTGCAGATGTTGGAGAATAAAAGGGTCCGCGGCTGTAGATGGGCATGGAATAGTAAATCGGGATTCGCTCCTGGTGCCCAAATGCGCCACTGATATACAAGTGGCTCACAGGCCCCGGTTAGATTAATTTCGACTTTTTCTACCCATTGGGATAAAACCCATAATATCCTTCAAAAGCACTGCAAGGTACTAGTGAAAGATGTGGCTATTTCAGAGGCGGTGGGTACAGTAGACGTGTTAAAATGACAGCTAGATTTTTAGATTTAAATTGAAGGGTTGTGAGCGTAATATCGGCAGATTCCGCAATCCGTTGGCGGATTTGATCGTGGAATCCGCGGATATTACCCTTATAATCCTCCATTGGATTGCAGAAATCCACAGATTGTACTCTTAGAATCCTCCAACTGATTCCAATGGATTTAAAATGTAAAGCATGTGACAATGTCATTCTTACCCAAGCTGGCAATGGTTTGGTGCTTCTGTTATAAATCTGTCAAAATCCTCATTGTGTGCCTAACAAAATGGCCGCCTTGTAACCTTTCGCTGCAGTCTGTGAAATGCTGCAGTTCATATGTAACATTATATTACTAAGTGTAATACATTATTGTTTCAGCTTTCAGAACAATAGACAGTCTGGAACACTGCAACAGATCTGTTTGTGATACTTTTTTGCAGAGCTCAAAACGGTATGTCAGAGTCTGTTTCAAAACAGGAAGTGGATATGACTTTCTAAGTGGTTGCTGTAGCAAGCAGAGAATGATCAGTACATTACAAAAATCATTAAAAATGGCATTAGGAGTTAAATAAAACGTAGACATTATTATTTAATACTATGAAACTGATTTATTAAAAAAAGAAGTGATTTTTAACGTGTTGCTGCTTTAACAGAAATGTTTGTGATGCTGAAGCTGCTTTGTTACTTTCTCATAGAAACTGATAAGGGTTAACCCATTTTCTTACATGATACAAAATGATAGACTCAAGACCCTTATGTAATACTCCTTACTCTTGTGGGGTTCTCACGTATTCTTCATTTCCTTTGAATAGAATGTAAATGTGCATTAGAGGAATGCACATTTGTTTCTTTCATATGAGTGTTTAACATATTCTCCCTTCCCAATTAAACTATGTTAATACAAAGGCAGCAAATATTATTACATGACTACATTGGAACTTTACAAATATTAGCTTTAAATCAAATAGTATATAAGGTCACGTAAGCCTCTAATCCGTATGTGAAGAACAACATGTAACATTACTCTGTAACATGCTTGAAATTCTACCCACAGAAAGGGGTTGTATGAAACAGCATTGTATAAGTATTAAGGATTTAGCTTCATTCCATTGAGAAATAATGTAATGTAGTATACAACTGCTCTTGGGTAGTAACCATCCACAGCTGGCAGATGCAATTTAGCAGCAAAACTGAATATGCAGAACTCGGACTTTATCTTGGAACTCGTGTTAGAATAAAAAAAATAGGGTTATCTCTCCATGCACACAAAGTTAGAAAAGAAGGTTACTCAAGGTAAACTATCCACCACACAGGTGCTATAAACCAGACAAACGTTAAAAAGAACCAGATAGCACACCGACGTAGCTATGCAGAATCTATTAATAATTGAATCCACCAGGAAAAGCCAATGTTTTGTTCCCTAAGAACATTCCTCACTTGGGCGGATAATGGCGTAAGGTACTGTATTATTGCCACGTGAAAGTCCATCAATTTACCAATTTACCACATGACAACCTTTCAATTCAAATTTGAAACCATTTTTCTAAGATTATCTAGTCATCTACTAAATGTATGTCATTTCGTCGCCTATTTTCTGCTCCTTCTGCAGGGGTATATTAGGGATGCCGGGGACATGATTTGGAAGCTGTACTTAAGACAAAATGAGCTTCGACAAACTAAACACTGCAACGAAGCTCCAGATTGCATCCAGTAGTTTCTGTTGGAAATCTGAGTGCAATGTGAGTTGACTTTAATGTATAAATAGCACAGACTGTATTGTGTGAGCTGGAACATAATTAGTGTGCTGTGTGAGGCCGCCCAGGGCGATATGACCTTTAGAAATCCATCTCTAGCTAACACGACTATTTTAGAGAATTTACTCCGCGGTTAATTGGAGCTGAATGATTCAATCGTTGATATTTTGTAGGCACAAACTATTCGTCACCTTTGACCTCTTGAACATTATCCAAAATGGTGTTTTCTTTTGTATTTATATGTAGCCCCCTTCACTTCAGAGGCAGAGGACTACTGGTATACCTTCTGCAGTGGGACCTTAAACACGGTGGGCTGGGTATTCTGTATGATAGTCACTGCTATACATTGCACAGCAAGCAGATTGTCGTGGACATGCCACAGATATGTAATTATTCCCTATCAGAAACATAAGGGATACTGTCCTGATCCTGGAAAGCTTTTTTTCTCCCGTTCAAAAGTATTCCCCGTGAAAACGATTTGGTTTACATGAGCATGGAGAGTTGTGAAGGCAAAGATTGCTGCTATAAATGCACTCAAAACCCCACTGATAGGGATTGGTTATTTCAACTAAATGCAAACAAAATGTTAGTAATTTTTCCGTTTAAACTATATGGTGATCAAAACGAGAACAAAACTAGAACACTAAAAACCTTTAATGTCGGTAGCTGGTCTATATATAATAGGTATCAAGAGAGAGAGAAACGTTAATGCCTGTGTAGGTTCTATTGCAGACAGTGCAATTGTATAGTACTATGGTGTTTGATAATCGGGCAGTATCTCAGTAATCACACTCTAACTGCATCAATGTATCTGCTACAGTGGACTAACTCTAGCTTAGCACTAGATAAGAGTATAAGGCCCGTAATATAGAGTGTGCGGCCGTGCGCGTGCCTGTGCGAACGTGCGTGCACGTGACGCACACATTTTGTGTGTATTGTGGTCTGTGCTGCCGGGAGAGACAGGTTGTATATGTGTATATATATATGTGTGTGTGTGTATGTATGTATGTATGTATGTATATGTGTAATTTATTATTTATTATTATTTAAAAAAGACACGGTGGTAAGAATAAAATATTTATCAACATTGTGCACACACACACTTACATATACACACACTACACACACACACACACACACACACACACACACACACACACACACACACTACACACACACACACACACACACACACACACACACACACACACACACACACACACACACACACACACACACACACACACACACACACACACACACGGCACGAAATCTTTCTTTTCCTCATCTTCCCCCCTGCCAGCCGGCTCCATGGTGACTGCCGTGCGCGCGCGGTCCTATTATAGGAAGGCTGACTAACCACAGCCAGCTACCGAATGTATGCCTGTTATTGCATAAATAGTAACACTATTGTAGCCTTGATGCTTAAACAGCCTAATTGCAGATTGTATCCAATCTAGTGGTTAAGGCAATAGGATTATTGCAACACAGTTACTGTGCATCTGCATTCAATAGTCTTGTACTGAATGATTCCTAATTGCTATCTAGAGCCCTAGTCTGTATAGGTATGATGGTGTGATGTGTCCTGTGATGAGTCGGCAGACGCACGTCGCGCTGCCAGGTTGGGGGACACCGCACGCATCGTGCCCAAGCTCCGCCCCGGTGGTATGCCCCGCGACGAGACGATTGATGCACGCCACGCTACCAGGCTGGGGGACACTGTGCGCACCGTGCTCTGGCTCCGCCCCCGTGACATTGTAAGGATTCTGCTCGATCCGTGCCGGGTTTTCACTGCGGTCCGGGTTTTCTGTCTCTCCTGCCCGTTCTGCTCGCTGTGGCCATTTTGGGTACTGGCAGCCTGCTTTATAAGGCTGCAGTTACCATAGGAAGTCGCTGAGCAAAGTTCTGTGTGTTTGCAGCTCCTGTCGGTCTTTGCAGTTACGCCTTACCCTCTTGCCTGTTCTGAATTCCTGTTGCTGACCCCGGAACGTGACCCCGACCTTGCTGCCTTCTGCCAGCCCTGACCTCCGCTTGCCTCTTCGACTTTGCACCTCTGCCGCCAGCCCTGACCCCTGCTTCCATACTGACTATGGATACTCTTACAGGACTCTGTCCCTGTTTATTTGTAACCCTACCTCAGCCCTGCGTGTCCGCCTCCTGATTTGAGATGAGCACCGTCACAGACGTAATGGGTGGTGCGCGTCGCACGCAGGCTGCGCGCAGACGCTGCATGGCTCTGAGAAGTCTGGCTCTCAATAATTATTCCACACCTGCTCTTCTCCCCGCCCCTGCCTATCAGTGGACTGAATATGTCTCAAGGGGCCGTTCTCATTCATCACCCCGCAGCCTTGTACTAACCAGCTATTGGATACCTGTTCCTTAAATGGACAGCTAGGAGATAGTATTCAAAAAGGCGGATAATTTAAAACTAAAGCTATCTCCTAGCTGTCCACTAAATATAACCAAAGAATGCAATACTGCATGGTTAAAGGAATTGAATGGTTTCTTCACATGTGGTAAGTGAATTGGTTGTAGGTTTAGCTCTAAATGTAGAGACTTTAAGTCAAATAATACAGGAGCAACATTTCCAATGAAATCATTCATAACCTGCAGGAGTCTATTCACGGTCTACCTGTTAGAGTGCCCTTGTGGGCTGCAATATGTAGGGCGAACAGGTAGACCGTTGAAACGACGCTTTGCACAACATATATACAATATAAAAAGTGGTTTAGAGATACACAGTGTCTCAAACCACTTCATAAATCAAACTTAATCAAAATCCAGAAGGATTGGTCTGTAAGGGCATTGAATGCCCCAAACAAAATTGGGGGAGACAAGATAAATTTAATATCCAGACGTGAAAGCTTCTGGATCTATACCCTGAAAACATTGACCCCAAGAGGCCTAAATATAGAATTCGATTTAGCCTCCTTTTTAAAAGATGGCTAGGTCTGTTCTATATGTTTTTGATGTACTTGTCATTTGTTCCACTAGTCCGATCTTTCCTCTGCATCCTCTGTTCATGTATAGCTAATAGTTAATAATATAGCTGAATCAGGTTAGTACAGGTTGGTTAGAATATCTCTTCCAAGTTGCTAGTATGTTTATTTTATTTTTATTAATTTTGTGTCTGCTTATGAATTATAGGCGGAATACATAATGTGTAATTCATTCTAATGTTCAATTGCTATGCATGATTAACGTCCGTAATCTGTATGTGTGCGATACACTTTGCTGTACATCTAGCAGTTTCCTGTTGGAATTAGCTGTCCAATAGGAGCCGTGTGGGCAGCTCTGTATGTGCTTAATTAGCACGTATTCCCATTGTAATTGCATTACCCCTGAAGAAGTGACGTCAGCAGTCACGAAACGCGCGTAGGGTGGAGTTTCAGCAGGACGTGATACGGCGTGCGCGTGCTTGTAGAGGAGAAGGGGCGCTTTAGCAGTGACGTCATCGGAGGTGGACCACGAAGAGGAGGTTAACGCAAGCTCTCATCTCCATATGCACCGCTTCATTATCCTCTCAAGCTAGCGGACAGCACATTGTATCCTGTCTATAGGGCCGGTCAGCATGTGAGTGTACTGCTGTAAGTCCTTATTTGTTTTATTAAATTTTATATGGTATCATTGGTTTTTCTATTCTATTCTATTTTATGCGTATATTCGCAACTGTGCGGAGAGGGTTAAATACCATCTGGCAATCTACAGATATCCAGCCTGCACACTGGAGCGAAAGTTAAAGATACCTTTCAAGGCCCTTTATCTTCTACTTTTAAGTAAGTAGACAGCAGCGGTGTGGGTGCGAACGATTCATCAGAGGTTACTGCGCAATGGTAGTTTTGTTTTGTATAATTGCAGATTCAGATCCACCATCCAAGGGACTCTGAGAGATCGAATTCCGGACCCACAAATCACCCCTATATTCAGAGAATTGGGACTTCCATTGTATCAGGTTTATATACCTGATAGTGCGCCAAGGACTTTTTCTTTTCTTTTTTTCTTTTCTTTTTTTCTCTTTGTCACCATTTGTACTAGCCTTATGGATAGGTTTGTTGTTAATCCATAGGCAGCCACTCCCTCATTCCCTATCATGTGTCTGTGGGATCCCCTTACATCTGGTATACCTTTTATAGAAGTTATATTCAGTTCACATCACTTTCATTCATTAATTTGTATTGTATAGTTTAGGTTGTTAATAGGTTGAGCGCTTAGTATATGTTTAGTCAGCCTTTATTTTTATCACAGGTTGTTACCCCTGTTGGGTGAGTGTGTGTGTATGTGTTTTACGTAGTGGAGGTTTCCGAAATCTTTTTCCAATAAATTAACTCGTTACACTCTGCAGTTCTGTCTAGTGTACTAATCCCTGGTGTAATTGTCCTCATCTCCCGTGACAACATCCATTGTAGGTTCTTCCTGTTGACTAACCAACATCATTATGTCAAGCCAGAAGAATGTGGTGTGAGCCATAAGCAACAAGCGGCATGACCGCCAGGCCTAGGCTCCCGTTTCCTGGGTCTCCTTTCTCCCCCTCCACTCCCTTTTACCGACCGGGTGTTCTGTGATGCGCTGGTGGTGGGAGCAGGGGCGTCTATCAGGCACATGCAGGGACGGGAAATCATCCTGCTCCCTGCCAAAAGTTATGCCAGTCCCTGGAGTGCAGGAGATGAGCCAGAGGCTGCAGGCCAAGGCCCACTCTCACAATGCCAGCTGGCTGCAGCAGCAGCTGATGGGTGTACTGAGCGGTGCACTTGACTCGGCAGGTGGCGGAAGTGAAGAGACACGGGAGCTCTCCTCTGGTCCGCATAGTGGAGAGCCTGAATGGCATGTACAGGCATGCTAGGCCTGCGGCAAGGTTGTCAGAGCTGGTGGGTTGTGGAGAGACGAGGAGTAGCTCTGCAGCAAGAGCATCTGTGGGTAAGAGGAGGTTTGTGGCTCCTAGGTCTTCCCCTGCCCCATGATGTAATCTACAAACACAGATTCACTCTGTGCTAGAGATCCCCGGCACTCGGGTCAATTAACTCCTGCTGAAATTAACCAGCTCCCTGCTGGACTCATGAGCTAAATACATGCTTTATTTTATAAGCCTTTTATACAGGGGAAAGGCCCTGCTAGATGCTTTTATTAATTTGAACGCATGCCTCAAGGAGTGTCAGGAGCCCCAGCCACATTCCAGAGTATGATGGAACGAGTCGTGGGGGACATGACCTTGCTGGAGGTGTAAGTGATTAAGATACTGGACCGGTTGAGTGAGAGTGGACTGAAGCTATCCATTGACAAATCTCAGTTCTGCCGAACGTTCGTCACATATGTGGGACACATCGTATCTGAGGAAGGGATGGCTACTGATCCGTCCAAACTGAACCCTATTGCATCTTGGCCCATGCCCAGACAATTGAGAGAACTGTGGTCGTGTTTAGGGTTTTGCGGATTTGAAATGGGCAGTAGTTGACAAGTTGCAGGACTTGTATGGAGTAATGTTTGTGATGCAACCCGCTCACATACATACTCTCCTCAGCTAAATTGGATGCCACTGGACATAGGTGGATAGCTTCACTGGCCACCTAAAATTTTAGCCTGAAATACCGACCAGGGTGACAAATCATTGACGCCGACTCTTTGTTTCGAATTCACAGAGATACCCGGGAGATGGATGGTCAATTGGAGGAAATTACTGACACCGGGATGCAAACAAATTGAGATGCCCAGATGTACTACGGCAGCCAAACTGATCAGGGTATGGGGATATTCCCCATAGCTATACCCCTAGCCTATACATCCTGTGGAATTAGTCATGGAGGAGTTGCCCTGATTAAACAGGCAGGTCCTTTTGGAGGCACAAAACACAGATCGGGTTAGCATTGAGCAACCAGAAGGTGGCCTCAATAATAACAAGGACACACACAGATCCGGCTGCTAGTAAATCAATGGCCTAATCTAGTAATAAAGAGTCAGGCCACCGACTACACAGTAGGTGTTAGTCTGAAAAAAATTAGAAGGGTTACACAAATAAGGACAATTGTGCACAAAAAGACACAGAGAGGCAAAGAGTGCCCTGCTCGTGAGAGCTTCAAATCTAGAGGTTAGGTTATGCATTTCGGAAACAAAAATATACAAGCTACTTACAAATTAAATGGGGCAAAATTAGGTGAATCCTTAATGGAGAAGGATTTGAGTGCTTATAGACAGCAGGTTTAGCAATAGTGCCCAATGTCAGGCAGTAGCTGCAAAGGCAAAGAAGATCTTATCTTGCATTAAAGGGGTAAGGCTGGAAGGGAAGTAATTATGCCACTGTAAAAAAAACCTTAGTAAGACCACAGGTTGAATATTGAGTACAGTTTTGTGCACAGCTCCATAAAAAAGACAGTATTGAACTAGAAATAGTGCTGAGAAGAGCCACCAATTTAATAAAGGGGATGGAAAAATCTAAATTATGAGGAGAGGCTAGCTAAATTAGATTTGTTTACATAAGAAAACAGGCTTCTAAGAGAGGATATTATAACTATATATAAATATATTCGGGGGCAATTCAAGGATCGTTCGAAAGAACTATTCATCCCAAGGGCAGTACAAATGATACAGGGTCATCGCTTAAGGTTAGAGGAAAGGAGATTTCATCAGCAACAAATGAAAGGGTTCTTTACAGAAAGGGCAGTTTAAATGTGGAATGCATTACACCTGGAGACTGTGATGGCAGATACAATAGATATCATCAAAAAAAGTTGGACATCTTTTTAGAAAGTAATACAGGAATATACCAAATTAATAAACATGGGAAGGATGTTGATCCAGGGAGTAATCTGATTGCCAATATTGGAGTTAGGAAAGACATTTTTTTACCATTAAGAGACATAATTGTACATATAATGTGTCACTGGGTTTTTTTGTTTGCCTTCCACTGCATCAAAATACTATAATTTAAATACAAATATAGAATAACCAAAAAAGGGAGAGATTATGGAGTGATCACTAAATCATACTAATTGAAATAATAAATGAGTAGAATAGCAAATGCGAATCGATAATTATAAGGTGGGTGCAGACTGTGAACTGAAAAGTGAATCAGCAAAAATAAAGAGTACAAAATGATTGTACTCCGAAGGAAATTCACTTAATTGCACACCACTAGTTAAGATTTAACCTTTATTGAATTACTTAAAACATATATTACCGAGTGTGTATATAACGATGTTAAAAAGAAATTAAATCACATAACAAAAGCACCAGAGTCACCATATAAATAGAGATGAAAAATCCTCCTACTAAATAATGATAGTAGGGTAAAGGGGACTGATGGTGCAATCAGCCAGGGTAAAACCCCACAGGATCAACTTATAGCACAGATGGTAAATTGATAGTGTTAGCAGTGGGGATATTGGGGTGAAGATGAGATCATAGATTGTTACATCACCACCAGATAATAATGGTATAATACAGTATGTGCTGCTCAAACCACACTATTTAATCATAAGTGATAAATGAAAAATGTATATTGTATGGGTGCAGCGACAATTAGCTATGGGATCCACAGGAGAGCAAAAAGCCTGTAGCACTCCTGGCACAGCAAAAGTGCAGATGTAATGTATTAGCAGCACAAATGCATCAGGGGGCACACAGAGAGTCCATAATATTACTAAGTGGAGAGCAGACACACTACCCTCACTGCCTAAAAAACACTAGCCGGAGGGAAACGTGCGTTGGGCACGCAATGTTGTTTTCAGTCTCCTACTTGGAGCTGTTTTAATACAGTGCTCTCAGTCAGTGGATCAATCTTGTAGATTTCACATGCCCTTTGGCTATTTGTTATAGTGTTTTGTAAGCAGTGTATCTGCTCTCCACTTAGTAATATTATGGGCTCTCTGTGTGGCCCCTGATGCATTTGTGCTGCTAATACATTACATCTGCACTTTTGCTGTGCCAGGAGTGCTAGAGGGTTTTTGCTCTCCTGTGGATCCCATAGCTAATTGTGGCTGCACCCATACAATATACACTGGCGACACACTTTATTTGAGCTCGGCTAGTCCCGCGAATTCGGGTGTACTCGGGTGTATTCAGGTTTCTGATCGTTTTCTGCCAGAGTGCATTGCGTTCTTTTCCGGCAGGGATTTAAGCTTTTTATTCCGGCTTGCTGAAATACTGCAATGCCGTGAAAATACACATGGTGGCGCTTGCGAGCTGTTCTCTGTGAAGCCGTCCCCTATAATGAATTGTAATGCAGTATATATACTGTATATATATACTGTATAACAACAACCCCTTTAAGCCCTAACATACAGTACTGTACACATACAGTACAGTACTGTATATGCACATACATAAATGATACTACTGTATGGGCGGCGGGGGCGAGATGTGTTTGCAGCAGAGAGAGATCCGCTGCTCTCTCTCTGCGCAAACATCGGCACCTTTAAGTGACGTCAGCATTTTTTTTTTGTCGGCCAAAACACATGGTTTTCACGGCCCAATCAGGACCGTGGGAACCATGACGCAAAATGTGACGTCATAGGCCTTTAAAAGCCTATGTCGTCTCATTTTGAAGCCAGACGCCGCGGAGGAAGGACCTCCGGAGAAGAGAAAAGACAAGGGCGTGGCCGATGATGGAAAGAAGACCACGCCCTGCCCCGCCCGGAAGGAGATAGAAGAAAGAAGAATACAGATGAAGATGGATTACAAGTAGAAGACCCGTGATTGATTTGGATTTTTAGTTTAAAGTTTATTATTTTCTGGTTTATTATTTTATGGGTTCCTGATCGTGGATTGGTTCGTGAGTAAGCTGCGCAACGGGAATCGGTGGGGGCAAGTAATGGTAAGTGAACTACAGTAAAGAAATGTATTTTATTTAACTTGTTAATTTTTTCAAAAGGTTTTTTAACATGTGTATTTTTTTTTTTTGTGGTATATCATTTCTTGCCACTGTATGTATGTACAGTATATATGTCTAGAGAGATATACTGTACAGTATACATTCAGGGTAAGAAATGATGATGTTTTAAAAGCTGGATTAGATGTGTTTTTAATTATTTTGTGAGTTTAAAGTATTTTAAAATTAGATACAGTAGATGTATTCCTTGGTATTGTATTGTGTGTTTGAGGAAGGTCAGGGATAGATAGCCTTGGTTGTATTTTTGTCGGTACTTATATTTTTTCAAAGGCTTAATTGTTCTGCTCTAGGCGTGAATCTGTTAATGGTTTCATTGTTCGTGATTGAGTGTGAATTGTTTAGGGATGTAAATAATGATTGCTAATTGATTTTTGTTTACGTTTGATTAATTTGCATAATGTATACTGTATGGTGCATAGATATTGAGGCATCATTTATATTGGAATGTAAGTTGTTTAAATGGCTTTTCAGAGGTTTAGTGATGATTTAGATTGAGAGATCAGTTATGAATATTAAAGGAAATTGATTTTAATTTAGTGTGTATGTATGGAGAAGTGTTTGGTTGTAGGACAGGGCTTTTGATAACCCTTCTACATTTATTTGTACTGTATATTGGTTTATCATGGGTGTGTATATAACGTGTGTATATATATATACTGTACTGTATACTGTATCTCTCTCTCTCTCTTTCTCTCTGTCTCTCTGTATGTATATATACAGTATACAGTATATATATATAGTTGCATGATGAAGCCACAGTACAAATTCATGGGTGAAGGGTGGGTATCGTGCCTGTGTGGCTTAACCCCTTAATTACCTTTGCGGTTATTATCCGATAAGGTGTTTAAGGGGTTAATTGATATCTGAATGTACTTGCAATGTATTGCCTTGGTTTTGGCTATGTATTGTGTGGGCAGGAGAAGGAAGGCGCTGGCGTCGGACACTTCGTATTGATGAGGTCAGTAGTACTTTATTTATTTGTATATGCTAGTTAATGTTTTTAATAATGGGCAATTAATCTATTATCCATATCTGGATAATAGTTATTTTGCACATTATTGTACTGTAGGTGTTGGGGGGGAGGGTGTATGTATTGAATGTATAGGCCAGGTTTATTTTTTTTACATTCAGGGTTTGATTCCGTGGTTCTGCGTGGGGCCTATGGAGACCACCTCTGGGTATTCTCGGGTATCAGGCTGGTGGTTCCACGGGTGACACATGCGGGGATGATGATGTGTGGTCCCACTTCTGTGGGGGCACCGCGGACCCGTAGTCTGCGGGGATGACGATGTGTGGTCCCACTTCTGTGGGGGCACCGCCGACCCGTAGGTGCGGGGATGACGATGTGTGGTCCCACTTCTGTGGGGGCACCGCGGACCCGTAGTGAGCACCCGTGAGTTCCCCAGACCCCCATGGGAACCACCCGAGGCCCCGCAGACACCTGTGGGTTTGACCCGGGGCTCCCAGACATCCTTGGGCCTACCGTGGGGACCCAATTGTGGCTCACGGTGACCCAAGGAGACCACCTGGGCGCCATGGTGCTGGCAGGATCCACCAGCAGGCCTCCAGAACCTGTGGAATGCTGCTGGTAAACTGTAGGTCTGTCCAAGTGCCCTGCCAGCCCACCGGGGACTAGCGTGGGGCTGCGTTATGGACCCTGAATGTAAAAGAATAAATCTTGTATTTATAGGGGGGCACAGGGGGTGGGTAATGTATTTTATAAATAGAATGCTGTTTATTGTGGGGCTGTGCATTGTTTTGATTGCGGGGACTGGGGGTGAGGGGTGGGGGGTTTCCCCAACGGTATGTGGGTAGGCCTCCCTTGTGGGTAGTTAGTGGGTGAGGGTTGAGGGTGGTTAGGCCTCACGGGGTGGGGGGTTAGAGTGGGAGGGTATGTACAGTAGGCGTCCCGAGTGGTGGGTGAGGGTGGGTTAACCCCTTCATGACTGTAGCGGTTAATAACCGCTATGGTGATTAAGGGGTTAGGGGACATTACTTTGAAAGTGTTAATTTTTTTCTCTGTTTTACTGTACAGCAGCAGCAGCAGCAGCGGAGGTTGCCATGGGTAGTGGGTAGTGTATTGAATGTATTTATTGGTTATTATGCCTTAACCCCTTCATTACCTTAGCGGCTGTACGCTATGGTAATGACGCAGCATTTCTGAACTTTTAATAATATTGTGCAGGAGCAGGGGGTCCCCTGAGATTAGATTTCTGTCTCAGGGAACCCCTGCTCACTGTACAATATTATTAAAAATACAGAAATGCTGCTTCTTTACCATAGCGCATTAGCCGCTAAGGTAAAGAATGATTCTTTAATGATGTGTGTGTTTTATTCACAGTGTAGATGTGCAGGGGGTCTCTGGAGCAGAAGCGCACAGGTTTCAGGTCTGGGGACCCCCTGCTCCCTGAGATACAGGCCTCTTTAGGGGGTGCCGGTATCCCTCTGCTCTGCTTGGTTTAACAGGCCGCGGTCACGTGATCGGGGCCTTTACACAGAGGGATACCGGCACCTCATAAAGGGGGCTGTATCTCGGGGGGCAGGAGGTCCCCCGACCTGAAACTAGTGCGGTCCAGCTCCCGAGACCCCCTGCACATCTACACTAGGAATAAAAATGTATTTCAAATGTATTTATTTGTATTTATTTATTTATTTATTTATTGCGGGGATGCTGTGTGTGATTATTTTTTATTGTGTGTAGCGGGGGTGGGTGACGGGGTTTATAAATGTGAGTTTATAAATAAAATAAAGAATATTATTTCTAGGGGCCTTAGAACAGAAGTTCCCACGCCAATTGCGTGCTCATTGCTCTTTTGTTACAATGTTGCTGGTCTTGCGGCTTTGCAGTCTGGCAGCAAAAAGCAGTTTGTAGTACTGAGTGTGAGATAAATTAGCCAGTTCTTTTATTGCTGAAGTCGCCACCAAAAACTTTTATTTACAAATACAATACAAAAACCGTGCAACACACAACAACATACAGTATCCTTTGTTTAAGTACAGCAAGTACTGTAGGGCAAAACATGTACTGTACAGTACAGCACAATATTACAGTATGGTCTCACTGAAAGTCCTCCCCATTTTCCATCCATGGCCGATGCCTTGCATGGCGCAAAACGCCATTAATGCAGTCTCTAACGCCTCTCATTACAGGATCTGTAACAGGATAATAGCGTTGCATTTCTTCCACAATCTTTTTCCTTAAATTAGCAGGAAGGGCCTTTTTATGGCGATTCCCATCGTAATTTACTTTGAACACCCACTCGCAGTACAATGTGTAGGGAACATGGTGTTTAAATATGATCAAGGCATACTTGTGTGGTATACCAGCACTCCTCACCCTATACTTCTCCCTCAGCGCCGGTGGCAGATCGCACAGGGAGATGTCGGGCACTGTTTCTATGCGAGCGGGTGTAGGAGGTCTTTTGGGAGCGGGTGTACTTGAGGCGACGGGCAATGGTAGGGTGTCTGGGAGGAAGCTTTCCTCCGGTAGTGGTCGCCTGGTTGTCTCCTGGCTGGTCTTGACGGGGTTGTCATGTCCTCCTCAATAGCATAGTACACTGCATCTTCTGGTGGAGGGGGTGTGCTTGGTGATGGACGGGGGCCGAAGGTACCATGCATCACATCCATGTCACCCCCCTGCTCCAGCGTCGGGGAAACAGGGGCATTAACACCGAGCAAATAATGTATGCCCGCTATGTCAGCCTCTATCTTGTCCATCCGTTGATCCATCCGTTGCTCCATATGTAGCATCCGTTGATCCATCCGTTGCTCCATATGTAGCATCCGTTGCTCCACATGTAGCACCGACTCCAGAAGCAGATCTAGCTTTGCCAGCACAATAGAATTCCCGGGGAGATCCACAGTTAGCCCATTCAGGATCCGGTCTAACGAGCTGCTTGTACATGGCATCTGGAGATCTGGGGGGATGGGTGCAACGGAGGATGAGATGGGGGTTCCCTGGAGAGAAGCGGCATCGATGGAGAGTGGAGGAGGTGACCTGGGGATGCCCGGTACAGGAGAAGCTGCAGCGTCGTCGAAGAGGGATGGAGAAGGTGACCGCTGGATTTCCGGGAGAGAAGCAGAGTCGTCCAAGAGTAAAGGAGACAGTGACCCGTGGATTTCAGAGGCAGCAGCATCTTCAGATGGAACCGGAGAAGATGGGGGTGGAGAAGCTGGGCTGAAGATTTCCGGGACAGCTACAGCAGAGTCGTCGAAGCTTATGGGAGCAAGTGGTCTGCGGATTCGGTGAGTTGGCTGCCATTCGTCTTGCGTACCGAGCACAGTACCGTATTTCTTCTTCACATAATAAGGCTGACGTGTTTTAAAACCCTTAGCCTTTGGGGTCAGCAGAAGGTTTTCTTTATTGGCCTTAGCCTGTCGCTTTGCCTTTGGCTTGGAAACGGTAACTGCCTTTCTCTTTTTCAGTGTGGCAGGCACAGCAGAGGTGAGACGGTTCTTGCGTCCATAGAACCGGGGCTGCTCCATGTAAGCGGGAGGCACAATGCAGTATCTGGACAATGGCTCAGATAAAGATCAGCAAGTGGTGGGCTATGCAACGTGTACAACCTTTTATGCATGGCGGCCAGGTACAGGTGTTGAAAGTGGGTGGTCTGTAATGTGAGTCATTAACATATAAATACACCATCCATTTTGTGGATTCACTGCACATTGAATACACATCGACTAAACATCGAATATACATTCTTGTGTTTGTATTTCTTTCTACTCGCAGCAATGCCTGTTAAGAAGATTTCAAAGGATCTCAGCATGAGAATGAAGGAGATGTACACGAGCGGAAAACGAATTGCAGATATCCAGTGCTGGTTAACTGCTTCTGGCCTCGTTGTGCCATCAAACACCGTGTGCTATCATGCACACGGAAAAAACAGAGACCGCAAAAAGGCACCAAAGGTAACAAATGCGTAAGTATATTTATAAAACTTAACCAAAAAAAATATAGAAAACTGTAGTGTACATCTACAGTATACCGTATTTATATAGTATATTTATATTACAACAGTATATACTGTAGTGTACTGTACTGCACCGACACACTTTATTCGAGCAAATACCCGGTATGTACCTGGCAGATACCTGGAATGCGCCGCTCCTCACCTCTGTCAAGCCCCGTTGCATTTGCCTTCCCAGCCTGGGTTCATGCCTGGCTGATGGGCGGCTGATCTGTTAAATGATGATGATTAGGATTTAATAGGCTGCAATGCTTCGCGTGTCTACCAGATGGCATAAATTCATGAATTGTAATGCAGTGTATATATATATACTGTGCAGTATTGCAGCCAGCGGGAATAAAATGCTTCAATCCCTGCCTGAAAAATAACTCAATGTACTCGGGCAGAAAACAGTCACAAACCTCAATACACCCGGGTATACCCGAATTCGTGGGACTAGCCAAGCTCGAATAAAGTGTGTCGCCAGTGTATGTGTGGTCAATTTATATTTTTTGTGCAGCAGTATACACTTTTGTTATATTGCAATTCATCTTACAACGGAATATACAGTATATGATGTGTATTTATTATGATATAACAACAGTACAGTATACCGTATTTATATAGTATATTTATTATATTACAACAGTATATAGTGTACTGTATATGTGGTCAATTTATATTTTTTGTGCAGCAGTATACACTTTTGGTATTGCAATTCATCTTACAACGGAATATACAGTATATGATGTGTATTTATTATGATATAACAACAGTATATTTATATAGTATATTTATATTACAACAGTACTGTATACTGTATATTTTGTCTATTTATATTTATAGTACAGCAGTATACATTTTTTGTATATTTATATTTACTGTATATTACAACATTACATGTACAGTATACAGTATACATTTTATATTGCTGCATATTAATAACACAATATAATGTCTTTGCATTGTAGGGAGACTACTCTTCTGGTGGACAGAATAAGTGAGGAGAATGATGAGAGGAGCGCATTAAGGGTTAAAAACACTCTGCATGAAAAGCACAATCTGACTGTATCCGAGAGCAGCATAAAGAAGATGAGACGCAGAATTGGATGGAAATATGGACGTGTGAGGTTAGTACTGGACAGTACAGGAGGTACTGTAAAGTAAAAGTGTTGTTTTGCAAACTGTACTGCGCTGTGACGCTAAATTTTTATTCATTGTCATTACAGAGCGTACCCCATGATACGGGACGCAAACAAAATCAAAAGAGTGCTACAGGCCCAAGCATGGATCGACAGCGGTGAGACTTTCCAGGATTGCATCTTCACTGATGAGTCTACTGTGTCGCTGGAGAGATTTGCAAGATTTGCGTTCCACAAAAAAGGCCGCATAACTTTGAAGCCGCGGCCAAAACACCCTGTGAAGCTGCATGTGTGGGGTGCCATCTCTAGGCATGGACCGGGATGCATTGTCGTCTTTGAAGGTACAATTTCTCAAATATAATGCCGCCTAATGCACTGTACACTTGACTAGTGTTGCCTTACCGTATGCACTGTACTGTACTATTGAGCCCTTTTCTTTTCTTGCTATAGGAATCATGAATAAAGATTTCTTCCAAGACAACATTGTGCCCGTGATAGTGCGATACATCAGACGTGACTTTCCCAATGGGCATCGCTTTTACCAGGACAATGATCCCAAGCACACCGCGTCGACGGCGCATATCCTTGAGCGCGGCATCAACTGGGTGAAGACGCCAGCGGAGTAAGTGCAGTAGACCGTGTCCCATTTATGTTCCCCACTGTTTTTACTGTGTACTGTATCTCTTAAACTAATTGTCCTTTCTTTCCAATCACAGATCGCCAGACTTCAATCCGATCGAAATGGTCTGGCATCAGCTGAAGGACCACATCCGTAAAGTGGCGAAACCCTCCAAGAAGGACGAGTTGTATAAAGCCATAATGAGTTTTTGGAACGATGTACTCACCGTGGAACGATGCAATAAATATATAGACCATATTGCCACTGTGTTGCCCATTGTCATCGCGTGCAATGGGCAAGCATCAGGAAAGTAGTACAGTGCTGTAGTATTGTACAGTAAGTACAGTATGATACAGGTAAGTATGGCACAGATTTTTTCTTTCCCAATAGTCAGAGTATACAGTAGTTCCAGTATACAGTACAGTAGACTAGTTTGACAGTACTACAGTAACTGCCTACTAACTGCTCCATTTTTTTCTTTCCAAAGAAAGCTGCACCAGCCACCTACTGTACAGTAGTTCTACCATAATACAGTACGCACATACAGTACAGTACAGTAATTGAACAAAGTTTTTGTTTTCTTGTCGTTCCAGGAAAAAGGGTGCCCAAGGGGGAGGGGGGGCGTTGTGTTCCATCAAATCTGTTTGTGCAGTCAAATGTACAGTATATAAACAGCAGTAATGATGTACACAAAACCTCTCCTCTCTCAATGAACTACTGTACCGCAGACACAATGAGGATACTGTTACAGTATGAAGGGAAAAAGAACAGGATGGGTTATTTAACATTATACTGTGCAATATTTATACTGTATATTTATATATACTGTATTTTTATTCTAAAGGTATTCGAGAATGTACTGTACTGTATGAGGACCTGGTGACTTTCAACCCTCTCAGACCCACAGAACGGATTATTTCACATTACTGTATATTTATCCTGTATATTTTCAGTAATTTAGAAGCAGTGGCTGTTCTGAACAGAACAGTTACTGTAAGCAAACGGATGCACATCAGATTTACATTTCCAATTCGAGAGGGGATTTTTCCAAAGCAGGCAGGCCTCCCTCTAAGGGAGGGGGATGGTGGGATCATACGCTGACTGGCCTCCTGCTGAATCTTGTTACCGTAGCCAGCCCAGGGCCAGATTAACAAAACAATGGCTTGGATTGGATTAGCCAGACGATTGATGCTTGGCCAGGGAGGGATTAAAAACTCTAAGGGAGGGGGTGGGGTGGCTGAAATACTAGCTGGGACTGTACTGTGTCAGTATTTCCAACGGCAGGTCACCCTAATAATTGCATGAATAAACCCCCAAAGACAAGGCCCAAATATAGTACAGTATACTGTACACTGCATATACAGTACAGAGCTGTATACTGTATTATAAATAAATAATCATACAGTACTGTACAGTATGTATTATTGTGTGTTGAGGTTTTGAATTGCTGTTAACTTGAAATGTTTCACCATTGTATTGTACTGTATTTGTAAATAAAAGTTTTTTGTGGCGACTTCAGCAATAAAAGAACTGGTTAATTTATCTCACATAAAGTACGTGAATACGACCACAATCACCATTGTAAATGGGTGCATAGGATGGAACGACAGGTGCTAAAGGGGTATACAGTAAATATGATATTTATCAGTGTTGATCAAAGAGAGTTGATCAGAAGGATTCCCCTTATAAAGTATACAGCACTCTATTGTCATTCATACAGTATAGTAAAGGGTAGACAACAAATGGTCTTGCAGTATACTGTATTACTACAAATCTGTCAGGTTGACCAGAATCACTGCGGATATCGGAAAATAATACAATTTTATTAATTCTACATAGAATTAATAAAATTGTATTATTTTCCGATATCCGCAGTGATTCTGGTCAACCTGACAGATTTGTAGTAATATACTGCAAGACCATTTGTTGTCTACCCTTTACTATACTGTACTGTATGAATGACAATAGAGTGCTGTACTGTACTGTATATAAGGGGAATCCTTCTGATCAACTCTCTTTGATCAACACTGATAAATAATTTATCTCACACTCAGTACTACAAACTGCTTTTTGCTTGCAGACTGCAAAGCCGCAAGACCAGCAACATTGTAAAAAAAGAGCAATGAGCGCGAAATTGGCGTGGGAACTTCTGTTCTAGGGCCCCTAGAAATAATATTCTTTATTTTATTTATAAACTCACATTTATAAACCCCGTCACCCACACCCACTACACACAATAAAGCGGGCACTTACAGTACAGTATATATTTATTTCTCTTCATGTATTTATTTAGATTTATTTATTAATTGTGGGGCTGCTGTGCGTGAATTTTTTTTATTGGGGGTGTGGGGGGTGTTTGGCCCTTGGTGTGAGTTTAGGACTTGCAGCAGCAGCACAATTAATAAATAAATCTAAATAAATAAATGAATATAAATAAATACATTTAAAATACATTTTTATTGATAGTTTGATAGTGTAGATGTGCAGAGGGTCTCCGGAGCTGAAGCGCACAGGTTTCAGGTCTGGGGACCCCCTGCCCCCCGAGATACAGGCCCCTTTAGGGGGTGCTGGTATCCCTCTGCTCTGCTTGGTTTACAGGCCGCGATCACGTGATCGGGCCCTTTAAACCAAGCAGAGGGATACCGGCACCCCCTAAAGGGGCCTGTATCTCGGGGAGCAGGGGGTCCCCAGACCTAAAACCAACGCGATTCAGCTCCGGAGACCCCCTGCACATCTACACTATCAATAAAAATGTATTTCAAATGTATTTATTGTCATTTATTTATTTATTTAGATTTATTTATTTATTTTTTGGCGGCTGCTGTGCTGTGTGTGTGTATTTTTTTATTGTGGGTAGCGGGAGGGTGGGTGAATGGGGTATTAGCCCCAACGATGGTTGTTTAGGGCTTGCGGGGGGGGGGGTAGCGGGAGGGCTTAACCCCTTCATGACCGTAGCGGTATTAACTGCTACGGTCGTGAAGGGGTTAAGTGCACCCGCAAACCCCCCCCCCGCAAGTCCTAAACTCACACCAAGGGCCAAATACCCCCCCTCAGCCATCCCCACTACACACAATAAAGCGGGCACGGTGGGTTAACCCCTTCATTGCCTTAGCGGCTATCCGCTATGGTAATGACGCAGCATTTCTGTATTTTTAATAATATTGAGCAGGAGCAGGGGGGGTCCCTGAGCATTAATTTCTGGCTCAGGGAACCCCCTGCTCACTGTACAATACTATATTATTAAAATACAGAAATGATGCTTCTTTACCATAGCGCATAGCCGCTAAGGTAAAGAACGAGTGTTTATTTATACTGTATATTGTATGTGTTTTATTGATACTGTACATGTGCAGAGGGTCTCCAGAGCAGAAGCGCACAGGTTTCAGGTCTGGGGACCCCCTGCCCCCCGAGATACAGGCCCCTTTAGGGGGTGCCGGTATCCCTCTGCTCTGCTTGGTTTACAGGCCGCGATCACGTGATCGGGCCCTTTAAACCAAGCAGAGGGATACCGGCACCCCCTAAAGGGGCCTGTATCTCGGGGAGCAGGGGGTCCCCAGACCTAAAACCAACGCGATTCAGCTCCGGAGACCCCCTGCACATCTACACTATCAATAAAAATGTATTTCAAATGTATTTATTGTCATTTATTTATTTATTTAGATTTATTTATTTTTTGGCGGCTGCTGTGCTGTGTGTGTGTATTTTTTTATTGTGGGTAGCGGGAGGGTGGATGAATGGGGTATTAGCCCCAACGATGGTTGTTTAGGGCTTGCGGGGGGGGTAGCAGGAGGGCTTAACCCCTTCATGACCGTAGCGGTATTAACTGCTACGGTCGTGAAGGGGTTAAGTGCACCCGCAAACCCCCCCCCCCGCAAGTCCTAAACTCACACCAAGGGCCAAATACCCCCCCTCACCCATCCCCACTACACAATAAAGCGGGCACGGTGGGTTAACCCCTTCATTGCCTTAGCGGCTATCCGCTATGGTAATGACGCAGCATTTCTGTATTTTTAATAATATTGAGCAGGAGCAGGGGGGGTCCCTGAGCATTAATTTCTGGCTCAGGGAACCCCCTGCTCACTGTACAATACTGTATTATTAAAATACAGAAATGATGCTTCTTTACCATAGCGCATAGCCGCTAAGGTAAAGAACGAGTGTTTATTTATACTGTATATTGTATGTGTTTTATTGATACTGTACATGTGCAGAGGGTCTCCAAAGCAGAAGCGCAGAGGTTTCAGGTCTGGGGACCCCCTGCCCCCCGAGATACAGGCCCCTTTAGGGGGTGCCGGTATCCCTCTGCTCTGCTTGGTTTACAGGCCGCGATCACGTGATCGGGCCCTTTAAACCAAGCAGAGGGATACCGGCACCCCCTAAAGGGGCCTGTATCTCGGGGAGCAGGGGGTCGCCAGACCTAAAACCAACGCGATTCATCTCCGGAGACCCCCTGCACATCTACACTATCAATAAAAATGTATTTCAAATAATTTTTAATGTGCCGATGTTTGCGCAGAGAGAGCAGCGGATCTCTCTCTGCTGCAAACACATCTCGCCCCCAGTATGTGCAGTAATTTACTGAACATGTACTGTAGAATAAATGCATAGTTTTATTTATTTCGGGTTTATTACACAGTATACTGTTCGGTCGGAAAACATCAGCATACAGTACAGCACAATATTATCCATCGAAATCCCCCCATTAGCCATTTTCTTTTCTGAGGAAAAACAAAATGAAAAGTTTTCATGTACAGTAATGGTCAGCCCCCTAAAGAAGTACCCAGCCAGCCCCACCAAAATAATACGGCAACAATACAATTTCCCATTCAGCTTGTGCCAGCGTCGGTCCACTGCCAGTACAGCTTTCTTCATCACCCACGTCGATAGTTTGCAGCGGGACTAGCCCACCTGTAGTCAGCAGGTGAGGCGGGAAATCGCTTGGTACATGCAAGCTTCATCAAAACTGGCCGCGAAATCCGACTCTGTCTCAGGGTTGTCACTGACAGTGGGACCGTCATTGGAAGCCGGTGCTGGTGCATTGCTTGGCAGGGACTGTCGCTTCTTAGTTGGTTTTAACACGACCCTTCGCCTTTTGCCGCCTCCATGATCATAGATACGGGAAAAACCCTGTGACACACACCAATACCCTCCAACAAATTGGGGCTCAATACGGTGAAAACAGGGGTCACTACATAACCTTTTCCTTATTGCACGCTTCCACAAATGAGGAGTTGGCGAAAATTTGTAAAAGTCATAGTTTTCGATAAAATACTGATAAATTTGAACAACTGTTGCCATCTTATCCTCTGTTGCATTAATAGCGGCCCATATCAAATAAGCATAACTTCTGTCAGGTTTTTGGAACACGGGCTGCACTTGAACACTCATGGTGAGTCTCTGGAGAATAGTGCACTGTAACTGAAACAGGTCTTTATCTTTATTTAATACAGTATGTAAAGCCTAAATTGATACATTTTTGCAACTCTTCCTTCAGTCTCAAGGCCAAGGCCAAGTTACTGTACAATGGCACACTGTGGTACAGTATCTTTTCTAAACGAAACAACTGCAAGCCCACACATTACTGATTCGGCGCTTTACAAGTCATGAGTTTATGCCATCTGGTGGACACGCGAAGCATTGCAGCCTAGTAAATCCTTCTCATTATCATTTAACAGATCAGGCCCCCGTCAGCCAGGCATGAACCGTGGCTGGGAAGGCAAACGCAACGAAGCATGCAAGAGATGAGCAGCAGCGGATTCCAGGTATCTGCCAGGTACAAACTGGGCATTTGCTCGAATAAAGTGTGTCGGTGCAGTACATTTTTCATTTATCACTTATGATTAAATAGTGTGGTTTGAGCAGCATATATCATACCATTATTATCTGGTGGTGATGTAAAAATCTATGATCTCATCTTCACCCCAATATCCCTACTGCTAACACTATCAATTTACCATCTATGCTATAAGTTGATCCTGTGGAGTTTTACCCTGGCTGACTGCACCATCAGTCCCCTTTACCCTACTATCATTATTTAGTAGGAGGATTTCCATCTCTATTTATATGGTGACTCTGGTGCTTTTGTTATTTGATTTAATTTTTTTTTAACATCGTTATCTACACACTCGGTAATATATGTTTTAAGTAATTCAATAAAGGTTATATCTTAACTAGTGGTGTGCAATTAAGTAAATTTCCTTCGGAGTACAATCATTTTGTACTCTTTATTTTTGCAAATATAGAATAAGTATCTGTCGTCTAAATTTAGCATAGGTTGCACTTTATGGACATATGTCTTTTTTCAACCTCATCTACTATGTAACTATATAACTAGCAAACAATTGCTCTGCAAGCAAACCCTTTCACACATGCTGATATATTATTTATATATAAGATAAGTCATTATTTTCTGTCTTCATGACATGAGCGACCTTTGTTACAGGAATCTTGAAACGACAGTTGCATCTCAAACATATTTCCTGGCTTTCAGGGAAAAGTACAGCACAATGGCCGTCCTGTCATTTGTATTGCAATTTCTGGAACAGTGATTGTATAAAGTAAGGAATTGTTAAAGCCAGCTTTGTCAAGTCTCACTTTGTTCCTACAATAACTGGGCTGGAGAATGGTATCTTGTCAGCAAAATGCTGAAATACAATTCACTAAATCCATTCCGTTGACAGAATGATTTACATTCCACGAAATCCGTTCTTACGAGATGCCACTGGCGAGGTAGACTTTATGATCTGCATGAAATGATTCTGCTGCCGATATGGATTTTTTTTTCAAAAAGTCATTATTCTTTCAGAAACCTAATTTTGTGAAATGTCTGACATGATTCTGTTGACAAGATCGGTGCTGTCTGTCATTCTATAAATGAAAAGTTGGCATTGCCAGAATATTAACAGCTCCAACTGGGTGATTGTTAGTAAAGTTACCTGGGCAATGACAAATGTACAGCTTGCAGACATAGCAGACCATATTGTATTTATTCCACTCAATTAAAACACGATTCATTGGGGGGGAAATAGATAAATTGCACCAGAAATGCTACCATAATTACAATAAACCCTGCACATAAAAGCATGTGCAAACTGTCTCGGCAGCTTATGACAAGATATATTGAACACCAAATATCTGGGTTGAACTGAACGAGGCTTAGATATAATAAAATATAATTTATTCCTTAAATAAGGTGAACACAGCAATATAGTACAATTAACAGACAAGAAGGTAACACTTACTCAGGGTTGGGGAATGGAGAAGTATCAGCTGGCAATTCTCCAGCAATCCAGTGACATTCCAGGTGGAATCAGAAGCACAACTCAAAACTGTAGGGTTGGCACAGTTTATATACCTGTGCAACCCTATTCTTAATTATCTGTATCCAATCCCTAACGTGGAGACACAGACTAACCCATACCCTCCAGCTAATTAGCTCATGTGTACTGGGACTCTATGGGTAGCCCCATAATTAAATCAAGGGCAACGATCAGTTTACTAAATGAAGAATCTGCATTGTTTGTAGGTGTAGACATAACACTACAAACCACTCCAGTTTGATGATTCTCCGCCCTCAGGTAACAATTAGACTGGCAGAGTCGTTTAACCAATACTTGGCTCCTAGACGTTGGGTAAACAATCAATGCAGTTAACTTTTTGATCACCGTGCTTAGGCTAATTAGTCTAGCAGATGGCGTCTGCTAAGGAATCTCTGCAGGATTTTATCCCTGCCTTGGGAAACAACATTAAAGGTGAAACATGGGAACAGGGGAACATACATTTTCAAGGTATAACAAGGTGCAAACCTCATCCCTGGACCGCAGTCCAGTTAACCCCTTGTCTCTCTGGTGAGGTCAGGGGATGGCCATATGGGGTGCAACCCCTTTAATACCGGGCCACCCCCTTTCTCCCTCTACACAAACTTCAACCCTTTCACTATCTTCTGTAGCAGCAAAACGATTGGGCAAAATTCCTGTTATTGTTTTTGCACAGTCCGCTTTGCAAGCTACATGTAGTTAAGGCACCTCTAATAAATATTTCTATTAAGCATGGGAAGGTTTGCGGGTTCAAAATCTGAAGTTTGAGTTGAACTTTGGAATACATTTTCAAAGTTGAGACAAAACCCAAGAAGCACATTATCCATTTTTTTTAAATACTAATAAACTAGTACTTGTAACCATAAGCTGCCCTTTATAGAGGAGATGTGGCATAAACATGATGCTGTTGCACTGTGGAGATTAAAAGCAAAACCGAGGAATTGTCCAGTGTTTGGGCAGCCGAGCCTCGAATACAGTGGTATATAAAATCCATGGCTGCCACGCCGTCGAATAGGAATCCCTCAAAAAACGTGTAATTCTCTCCATTTAGAGATCCGATTTTGTTTTTAATATATCCCATACATCAGGTCTGGTTTCTTCCAGTCTAAGGCTTTGGCGCATCTAGTCAACAAGGGCATGTTTAGAAGGCATGACCAAGGGTTTAGTCTCCATGTGAAGCATAGTTTATTTTGAACAAATCTGTGCACCTTGGCCCATAGTAGGGCAACCTTGGAGCATGACCACCACATGTGTAGGTAGTCCACCCAACACCCGCATGCCGTAGGGCACATGATGGATGTCCCAGGGAACATCCTCGAGAGTCGCACCAGGGTTAAGTACTTTGTTCTGTCATATAGCATGTTGGGTTACTGAGAAACTTGGATAATATAGCTCAGAAGTCAACATGTTTATTATAGTTTATTGCACTATTTTAATTATGCTATATTTTGTATAATTTTGTGAACTTTTAAATGTTATTGATATAGTGGCCAGAAATATCTTGTGAACCCCAATGATAATTACATAAATTCCCTAGTTTTTTCATGACCAGTCCTTTATTAAATATCCAATATTGTTTATATTAACCAATTCAATGTCTTTTGAAATAAAATAATGTATGAATTAGACAAACAATTAGTAATTAAGAGTCAGGGTATGTGAAAAACGAAACGAAACCATGGTTTTATCAGCTAAATTACAAGGGATAATTAGAATCAGGTGTTTAAAAAATTAGGTAGATCTTCAGGGGTGAGTTTGGGAGACCCAACTCTATATAAAGATCAGAAACTTTGTGAGTTTGGTCATCATACAGGTTTGTGGAAACAAATCATGCAACGATCAAAAGAAATATCTAAGGACCTCAGAAAAGCAGTTATTGATGCTCATCAGTCTAGAGAGGGTTACAAAATAATTTCTATGGATTTGGGGCTCCACTAATCCGCTGTCAGACTGTCAACAAATGGACAAAGTTCAAGACCATAGTCACTCTACCCAGGAGCGGTCGTCCTACCAAAATCTCTTCAAGAACAAACCGACAAATCATCCAGGACATCACAAAGAATCCCAGAGTAACATCCAAGGATCTGCAGGCCACTCTCTCCTTGGCTGTGAATGTTCATGGAAGGATAGTCGGGAGGAAACCACTGCTCTCTCAACAGAACATTGCTGCCAGTCTGAAGTTCGCAAAGAGAACATAGATGATCCACACGACTTCCGGAACAATGTTCTGTGGACAGATGAGTCAAAGGTAGAACTTTGTGGCCTCTGTGAGAAATGTTCTGTTTGGTGAAAATCAAACACAGCGTTAGAACAGAAGAACCTTATTCCAACCGTCAAGCATGATGCTTTACTGCCTCAAGACCTGGATGGCATGCCATCATTGACACAACCATGAATTCTGCATTGTATCAGAATATCCTAGAGGAGAATTTCAGGCCACCCATCCGTGGGCTGAAGCGAAAGTGGGTCATGCAGCAAGACAATGATCCTAAACATACAAGCAGATCTACAAAAGAATGGCTGCAGAAGAAGAAATTCTGTATTTTAGAATGGCCTAGTCAAATTCCGGGCCTAAACCCGATTGAAATGTTGTGGCAGGACCTGAAGCGACCTGTCCATGCAAGGAAGCCCTCAAATGTCACCGAGTTGAAGCTGTTCTCTAAGGAGTAATTAGCGTTGTGAAGCTCTTTATTGGATCTTTGCTTCTAAGACACCATATTCAGATACAGTACATAAATATGTTACTGTGTAGAATGTATGTATGTTTGTCTTTATTTATATAGGGCCATAAGTGTGCTAAGCGCTTCACAGCAGTAATACATGACAATCATAAATAATAAATGATATAAATAACACAGAGGGTAGAAGTGCTTCAGTCATAAAAGTAACATTTATGAAGAGGAGTCCCTGCTCCGAAGAGCTTACAATCTAAGTACACAGAATGTCAAAACATATTTGGGTAAGAATAATACCTGTCATTTAGCTGTTTCTAAATACAAGCTTTTCTTACCTCTGGAGTCTATTTTTCAAGCACAAATTAGTCTATTTTGCCATTTAATACTGTTTATCTCTAAACTTTTGTACTTTTTCCTCAAAACCGATGTGAAAGACTGACCAGCAGTTACAGGAAATGCTTAGTTGAAGTTATTGCCACCATGTACTGAATCTAAAAGGTTCATATACCTTTTCACTCATGGATATTGAATGTTGAATAATTGGTAGATAAATTAATGTTGAAAAAGTATCATATGTCATTTGATTAGGTTATATTTATCTATTACTAGGACTTGGATTAAGATCTAATAACATTTTAGCTTTGAAATATGTGAAAATCCTAAGGGCTTCACCAACTTTTTCTCGCCCCTATACATTGCAAGTACTGGGAATAATTTTCATGTAAGCGTATCTCTCCATGTGAATCAACACTCCTGGTAGGCATGCCACACGTGTGTGTGTGTGTGTGTGTGTGTGTGTGTGTGTGTGTGTGTGTGTGTGTGTGTGTGTGTGTATGTATATATATATATATATATATATATATATTCAAAAAATAAATAGATGATACCGTTCTGTGGCTAACGAAATGCTTTTATTTGTGCGAGCTTTCGAGATACACTGATCTCTTCTTCCGGCGATGTTACAATGAATGAAGCAAGGATAACTTGAAAACAGTGTCTCTTGGAATGTTAACTGTGCTTGTCCTTCCCCCGGTGTGGATGTGTTTTATGGCTAGAGGTGTCAAAGGGTAACTGAAAGCAAGTGAAGAAAGAGTGTGTATGTGTATCAGTGTGAATAAAAATGAATGGAGAGCCCACAGTATAAACAGTGCTCTACACAAGGTGTGTGTAGAGCACTGTTTATACTGTGGGCTCTCCATTCATTTTTATTCACACTGATACACATACACACTCTTTCTTCACTTGCTTTCAGTTACCCTTTGACACCTCTAGCCATAAAACACATCCACACCGGGGGAAGGACAAGCACAGTTAACATTCCAAGAGACACTGTTTTCAAGTTATCCTTGCTTCATTCATTGTAACATCGCCGGAAGAAGAGATCAGTGTATCTCGAAAGCTCGCACAAATAAAAGCATTTCGTTAGCCACAGAACGGTATCATCTATTTATTTTTTGATTATTGAAGCTCGGCTAACACGGTACTGATACCTCTATATGTGTATTGCTACTGTATATCATTACTGGGGGGTGGTGTTTGAAAGGTTTGGCACCATGTTTTATATCATAGATCTTGTGAAGTACCATGTTGTAAATATTCTTCTAAATGTCTTTCGCTCTTTATTCATTCGGACCACGGTGCCGTGATAGCACAGGAATGTTGACATCAATAACAAATGATGGAATAGCATTGAATTTGGAGTCGTCAAGGTCTTTATTGGATCTTTGCTTCTGAGGCACCGTATGTGATACATAAATATGTTACTGTAGAATACAATTATGTACACAAAGTCAAAAAATTATTGGGTAAGAATAATACCTATGTCATTTAGCCGTTTCTAAATACAACCTTTTCTTACCTCTGGAGTCAATTATTCAAGCACAAATTAGTCTATTTTGCCATTTAATACTGTTCACCTCCAAACATTTGTACTTTTGTTTTAGCATTCTTCGTGCTAAATGATAAACCCTTTATTACTATGATGTGTAACACACAGGCTGTAACATGATTTCCAATTAAATGGTTTTAATTGATTGGAAAGAAAATGTAGAAAAATTGGATACCAATACTATGTTTACATTTCCAGGCATACTGTAATTTACGAGTAACAATTAACACCTATGGAGAAAAAACATCTCATTTACAGAGACACTCTACATTCTTAATAGACACATTTATATTACTGACATGACTATGCTAGTTCCATTAATGCATCTGTAAGGGGTCAGAAAACTATATGAAGTGGATCAGACTTTAAAAAAAATTCAAGGGCTTATTGGCTTTTGTTTGGCTATCCAGGTCCAGAATTATTTGTTCAATTTGCCATACGAGCTAATGGTTAGAAACAGAAGGATGATATTGGAGTCTACCAGGAACAAAACAAATACTCTGGATGATCAGATACTAAATGACACGTGGTATCCAAAGCCAAACAACGAATCTCATCTGTGTCCAGTAATACGCTCTTTGCAGAGTGTTAGCAGTGTAGATAGAGATCGTCAGTAGGAAGCTCATTGTTCTCATATCAAATCCGTAGCATTCTTGTTTTTCAATCCCATGGGTATGAACATGGGCTAATCAGCATATAATTGCTTCCATTTTGGGGTTCACAAACGAAAAGTTGTTAAACATATTTTGGTCCATGCTGTTAATCAACGTTCTATCTGTACTTGATAACCTTGGTTTCTCATTCAAGAATTCCTTGTCAAAATTGCTGCAGTCGTGTGGTGAGTTCTATGGGAGAAAGTTAGCAAAAACACAATCAAGGTCACAAGCCAGTGAAAGGTATAATAATGGCTGTTATTTTTCTTTTTTTGATTTTATTGAAAATTCCTTCTTTACGCAATATTCCGAAATAAGTTAAACATTGTGGACACAGCATTCAAATTCTGTACATCGTATAGTGCAGTTCCCCCAATGCAACATTAGAGAGATTTCCTATAAAGATAAAAAAAAAACCAGAGAGGACTACATTCAAAGGGATTTGATACATTTTACACTTGACAGGGATACTGATAGATTGACTATCGTCATACAATTCCAGAATAATCTTATTCGCCCAACTTCAAACTTAACCTTGTTCGGTGTATGAAGGACACCGGCAATATGGCCCAAAAACCTAGTTACAAAATCCGTCATTTGTCATTAGGACTCTCCATTATACTCTAGATAGGGAGCCCATATTTTGTAGTATTTTGGTGTTTGATATCTAAGGGAGTATGTCAGCTTCTCCATTAATCTAGTATTCCACTCTGTCCCACCATTCTACCATGGATGTGGTGAAAGGTCTTTCCCACGTTCTAGCTATTATATTTATGGTGGCATAGATGGTGTCCAATGAGGGTTTTCGTATGTGTAGGGATACCTGTATCGATAAAGGACCCCTTACCTGTGGCAACAATATTTCATTCCATGACCCACCCATGTGTTCAATTCCAAATATATTGTAAATAATGAGTGAACAGACAGTATGCACATTTCCCAGGGCTATCATGTTTCTTTTGGGCATAAAAAGGGAGAAATTTTAACTCCGTCGAATGAATCCATCTCAAAGTTTTGGCATTACCTGATATCTCCATTTGTGACGGTGATCATTTTTAATTTTTTTTTTTTTTACTGTTTTTGAAGTATGTATTGTGGGATGACGCACCGTGGTGTACCGTGTTAAATGTCCTCTCTTGATTACAACTAATAGCCACAAGAGTATCCAGTGCTACTTGACGCTAGAACACAGAGGGTCTTGATTTTTTTTTGCTAAAGTGGGATTCAATTTAAGAATCAAAGGTAAGAAAACGTTACACTTGTACTGTTCAACATAAGAAAGAAACACCGAATAGAGCAAAGGCACTGCCACCCGGATAAGTCCCTAAATATTGCACTCTGTCTGTGGGAAGGGTCACCTTACTCAGTAGTAATTGGTGCAGTCAGAAACAATAATCTGGTCCTACATGTAATGTGTAATGAATGACTTAAAAAACATTTATTGGATATACGCTAAAATAAAATCGGAACCAGATTATGACAGTGAGTAGTTAAAAATGCCTAAAAGTGGTACAGTACGTTATGCTTTATCCTTGTAAGGACAGTGTGTCCAGTAACAGTAACTGGA
This sequence comes from Ascaphus truei, assembly GCF_040206685.1. Classification (NCBI taxonomy): domain Eukaryota; kingdom Metazoa; phylum Chordata; class Amphibia; order Anura; family Ascaphidae; genus Ascaphus; species Ascaphus truei. Next base: position 17,695,166 of record NC_134487.1, read on the forward strand.
TTGGTTGGCATAACGGGCAAAAATGCTATGGGAGCAGCTAATGAGGAGATGCAGACAAGTGTATTGATTATTTGCTGACAAGTGCTTCTAATGACATCGCCGAAGTGGCTGACAGCAACCATATACTCAAATTCTATTGTGAGCCGTGCGTAATACTTGCGTGGTTAGCAAATACTGAGAGCCTCTCTGCTTATACTCATACGACACTGTTGGTGGTAAGTAACCAACACTACAAATCGATTGTAGTTTTAACCCTATACTCTTGATAGTATAGAATCCCCCCCGAGACTCATGGGATTAGTAGTGTGGAAGCATAGTAAACATAAGATAGAACAGTAAGCTTCTATGGCTCTACAGAGCAACCACAGCAGTGCACACACAGTAAACAAATAGGCAAACCCACAGCTGTGGTATCACCATGCAAGCCTGCATGGTGCCAATAATATGCAAAAGGTGTGGGTGACGTCATGACGCTAGCCCTCTGACAGCTGTTTCGCTTTGGTGACCCTCTCAGGAAGAAGCTAACATGAAATGGCTGTCAGAGGGCTAGCGTCATAGCGTCATGATGTCACCGCACCGCGACATGCGCCAAGCCTGCAGACTGAGTCAGGCATGATCGGTACACCGGTTGAGTAGAGCCAAGTAGCCAGCATCCAGGCATCACGCTCCAATAGGGACAGTACAGATAAGTGCTGAGGGTCTCTTTCCCTTTTTTCTTTCCTCTCCCCACCCCTTCCCCCCCCCCCGTATGCTTAGGGGCATGTATTTAGGGTTACGGTGTGGGAGCTTATGATCCGATTGGTAGGCACGTTCTTACTGTCATACCACCCTGCAGGGAGAGTATATATTGGTGTGTAGGGACTTCCCTTTTTCTCTCCCTACCCAGTCTGCAGTTAATCTCAGCCAGGGTTAGAATTTTGCAGGGGTTTTCTGTTACGGTCACCATCGTTCCACTTATGTCTGCTTGATTATACACCCACACCTTTTGCATATTATTGGGAACATGCAGGCTTGCATGGTGATACCACAGCTGTGGGTTTGCCTATTTGTTTACTGTGTGTGCACTGCTGTGGTTGCTCTGTAGAGCCAAAGGAACTTACAGTTCTATCTTATGTTTACTATGCTTCCACACCACTAATCCCATGAATCTCGGGGGGATTCGATACTATCAAGAGTACAGGGTTAAAACTACATCCTGTTTCACATAGGGATTTGTAGTGTTGGTTACTTACCACCAACAGTGGTCGTATGAATATAAGCAGAGAGGCTCTCAGTATTTGCTAACCACGCAGGTATTACGCACGGCTCACAGAACTTGAGTATATGGTTGCTGTCAGCCACTTCGGCGACGTCATTAGAAGCACTTGTCAGCAAATAATCAATACACTTGTCTGCATCTACTCATTAGCTGCTCCCATAGCATTTTTGCCCGTTATGCCAACCAATCCAGTTACTGTTACTGGACATACTTTCCTTACAAGGATAAAGCATAACGTACTGTACCACTTTAAGCATTTTTAACTACTCACTGTCATAATCTGGTTCCGATTAATTTTAGCGTATATCCAATAAATGTTTTTTAAGTCATTCATTACAGATTACATGTAGGACCAGATTATTGTTTCTGACTGCACCAATTACTACTGAGTAAGGTGACCCTTCCCACAGACACTGAGTGCAATATTTAGGGACTTATCCGGGTGGCATTGCCTTTGCTCCATTCGGTGTTTCTTTCTTATGTTGTCCAATTATTTGCCCTTATGCACTGGTCTGCACTTTTGACCTCTGGTCTATCTAGGTAGAGCAGGTTTTCCCCTTTTTTCCCACTTGTACTGTATCAAGAGACTGAGAGGCAAAGCCTTACAATGTCACTGATTGATGTGGTTCAAAGTTCCAGTAGTCCTATTGATCTTGGATAGATGTAGATTAGTTGTAAGTTAGTCATGTAAAGGGCATCAACAACCTACCTTTTAGGAGGTTCTTCATAGATAGGGATGTGCCATAAGACACTTGGCCCCAGGAGATACATTACAGCCCATTCGCTCTTATGGAATAGTACTGCTTAGTAACTATGCCCCTCAATCTTGCTGGAAATACATGTACATCAATACACATGATTTGGATCTTACCACTTTAGGTCTAAATGGTGGCTCAATTTCTCTGTTTTCCAATCTTTCCCAGTCGATCTCTTGGAAGAAGCAATGCTGGCGGATATTTCCCTTCACTCCAAGCCTCCTTTCAGGTTCTCTGACAAAAAGCTAAAATAAAAGGGCAATCCTATCAATATAGTTATGTAAATCGTATTCCCTTCATAATACTTCAAGTAGAGATAATAAGTATCCTATTGATTACTGATTAGGCCAAGTCAATCCCAGCTAAAATGTAGCAATCTATTTTTTTTAAACATACATTATATTCAGGTACAAGTTAAGGCCCATATTTATCATGCCGTTGTCATTCCATAAGATGCCCTCTGCCACTAGAAGACACCTTACATTCATGTCAATGGGCTGTAAGGTGTGTCTGTACTGGTAGGTGTCTTATGGAATAGCACCTCTTGTTAAATATGGGCCTGTATACTTTCTACATTAGGGTGTCTCAGAAACAAGATCTTCACTGGTAGCATTTTGGATGTGTCAACTGCTCTAATGGATTGGAAATATGTTTGGCCGGGCGTTTGTCAGGGGGTAGGGTGACTGCTGGTTGATTGTTGAGCGGAAGGGGAAAGCAGTTGGTTGTTGAGCTGGTGGGTGCCAGTAGCGGTTGGATCCTGTCAGTGGGGGAACCCTGTGGAGGGGGCCAGTTTGGTCAAACCTCTTTCTCCAATGAACCAAGTCCAACCTCCTGTCTGTTGGCAGTCCAACCAGGTGTAGGCCCTTTGGGGAATTCCCCAGTTCAGCACCGTGCCAGTCTGACCCTGCCTCTATCCGTCTAGTTGGCAATCTCTGCCCTTCTTTTTTTTCTGCCACTTTCTATATTTCCCAGTTTGCATGCCCATCCTCGCACTCCGAGTCCCTCTTAAGTGCCCTGAGCCCCCATCGTTGGGTCTGTACTCCGGGTTAAGAAACATTACATCAGAATAGGCATTATGGCCCATATTTAATAAGCAATGCTATGACACCCCTTACAGCACTGGAAGACATACTGCAGCCCATTTAAGTAAATGGATATTAAGGTGTCTTCTGGGAGTGGTCTTAAAACATAGCACCACTTCATGAATATTGTCCTACAGTATACGGTATGTAAGAAACTTGATTGACAATTTTCTCGTTTTAAACACAAAAGCTAATGACAGTTATAAGAAAACCCTGAGGGGGGTTTCTTACCACCACACGTAGAGAAAGACAGACCTACTGTATAGTAAAAATATAATGGTCAAGTGAATAAGTATAAGATAATGATGGTAAAAGTACATTCTCAGTGGGGTGCGTGTATAATGTTACTTCTCTATATTCAGAAGAAACAATAATTGTGAGTGCCATCTGTGGTCTCATGTGCGCCTTTAATATCTAGGGGTTTTAATCTCTGAGCTTGGGAGGTCCTTGTAGACTTGAGTCAGCTGTTCCTTGTGCAGAAAAATCAGCTTCCACTAACCACCCTAACAAATGATATTTTTCCTATTCTTGCAAAGGAATGAATAGAGATTTCTAATCATCTGCCAAGGGTGACAGTGAATACATTAGCTGTCAGCTTAATATAATCCTAGCCTGTCAGTGTCAAGCCGTCAAAGGACTCGATATTGAAATTCCTTCCAGTATTTCAAGAATCACATTGATTCCCTAACGTGTATTTCCCTTAAAATAATGTTTCAGCTGTACTGTATATTTTTTGACAGTCACAGAAGGAAAATGTGTTAAAATAATGTATGTGTTTCAGGAGTTAGTCCTGAGGTGGTTTATATGGCAGGAATTAACAAGGACACTTGAAAATATTTTTTTTTGGGGGGGTCATTTACTAAAGTCTCCTCACTGCAAAACCAGTGCAAGACACGGCCTCCACTGTCAGATCCATCCCCATGCCAGCGACAAGACCTGACCCCCAACTCCTGCCCATCAACCAAACAAGCTCTCAGTGCACCTAACCCAGCCTGGCCATAGTGTTCCCACCCCTGCCCATCACGCAGACATCTGGACAATGAAAGAAAAACACAGTACACGTGCGCAACTATAATGAATAAACAGAGTGAATTGAAATAAAGTGCATTAACCACTTAATACCCAAGTGAGTATAAGTAACTAGGTTACCAATAAGGAGCGGCTGCTGCTGTGATAGGGTGGTCCAAGACCCTGAATCTAGACAAAACAAAACACAAAACAGCGCACAACGCTCATGGTGAAGTAAGAATTTATATTAAAAAGTCATTCAAGGTTCTGCGTACATCAGACCCTGAACTGAACAATGACTATGCCCATCACAGGAAATGTTTCATATATATCTCCACCAGTGTTTTACCAACTAATGTACTCTACAGCGCCCTGGATAAGAGAGCGATATAAATGTTGTTAGAAATAAATAAGTCCTGGCAAGATATTTATTAGAGAATCCCTGCTGTGATTTGTACCATTCATTAATATGGTGCGGGTGTTTTTGCACCAGTTTTATTTATCAAAATCTCCCATCTAAAAAAATGGGGTTGTTGAATAAATGACACAAAATTTACCATTCCCATAAAAATCGATAACATTTTCTTTGACCATTCGAGTGCAGTATTTCTTAACCCACTTTGCAGCCAGGAGATTTTTAAAGAAGATCCCTTGAGTTTTGATGCCAGTAGCGTAGACTAATTAGGATAGCTTAGAGAGATCCGTTAAAGTGCTACCAAATGTTCTACTTAACAAATAGTTATTGATGTAGTCATAATAATAGCAGAAGTTCATCCTTCAAACGCTCATTAAATTAAGTATTTGAGAGAAAAGAAAAAACAGGAACATGTGAAATGATTAATGGCCAGTTATCTGCAGACTGTGATATCCTAAAAAATATTTAACACGAGCAAAAGAAAACAAGTTAGTGGTTAAGAAGTTAAATAACATCAAGGTTGGATTTACCATGACCAAGATGTCTCTTGCCTCCTTGTTAAGCCAACGAGGGTAAAATGGATCATGCATGCGTATGGACTGGAACAGTTCTTCTTCATCTACGCCATGAAATGGAGACTGTCCAATTAACATCTCGTACAGGAGAACCCCAAATGACCACCAGTCAACCGAATAATTGTATTTGTGTCCCAGCAAGATCTGTGCAATAGACAAGAGAGTTCGAATGTCATTAATTTGCATATTGTTTGCATGTTTCATCAGCTTTGACGTCACTGGTCTGCAGGATACAATATGAGAGCAGTGTTGTCACAGTGGTACGTTGACATAAAGCAGTCCAGTCCTCAAGGGCCACTAACTTGGCCTGTTGGTGGCCCTTGAGGACTGGCATTGGCCACCAATGACTTAAAGCATGTTAATGACAACATCATGGACTAGGATCTGTATGCCGAGAGCATGCTAGATCTGACATGCTAGACCAAATATCTCAACTAGGTGGATTTTAAATTTGATCAAAGATGCATTGGTACAGATGCAGCCACCAACATTCGACCACATCTCGGTCTACATTCCGTCAAATTCACCAAATACCATGTGAGATTGTCTGCAGCAGACTAATATCCCAGCGCATTAACACAGCGGGGGGTCCCTGCTGTGTGAATCTTACCAGGGTCTACCTGTCTGTAAGAGACGCGCAGTAAGAGATAGACTGAATCAGTCACTCTACCTTCGCGCCTCTCACAGGCGGGGTTTTATTTAATTTTAATAATACAGTATTGTAGCAGGGGGTCTCCGGAGCTGAACCGCATTAATTTCAGGTCAGGGGACCCACTGCTTCCCCAGTTACAGGCCCCGTTATGGGGTGCCGGTAACCTGGTGGCCATGTTTAAATTCTCTTGCGTCACGGCCCATGTGATCAGGCGTTTAAACAAACCAGAGGGGTACCGGCCCCTCATAACGGCGCCTGTAACTGTAAGCAGTTGGTAGAATAGAACCTGGGCGAGCCAATAACCTACTCCTAAGACGCGATGTATCAGTAACAGTATAATTAAATGCCCGTATGGAGTATGCAGCTAGGAAAAGAATGGGCCTAACATTTGTGGAAGACTGTACATACATTATTACCGTGCTCCTACCTTAATGAGGTTGGCAGGCTTGCCAATCAAAGAGTAAACTAAACTGACATTTGTTGTCTTGTTTGAAGGAAGAACACAATACATACCTCAGGAGCAATATAATCTGGAGTTCCACAGAAAGTGCTTGTTTTAGCGTCACCAAACATGCTCTCTTTGCACATTCCAAAGTCTGCTATCTTTATGTGTCCCTCTGTGTCCAAGAGCACGTTATCTAGCTTTAAGTCTCTGAAAAACAACAGAAGAACTACAGGATATAAGGCAGTGTTGAGCAGGAGTATAGGGTTTGATATGAAGCATAAGATCAATCACAAGGAAGACTTGGCCTTTATTACACTTGGCTTTTAGAACCTACAAAAAAGGTTAATTCAAAAGTAACATTTGTTACTTAACTTCTTTCTATAGTAACAACTTTCCTTAGGATAATACGTACAACAGCTCATCTGCATGGCAGGAGCTGGCTTATCTTATTCACTGCCCATTAGAATACACACAGATTCAAACAACAATACAGTATCATGCGTGTGGCAGTAAAGCAGAGTGCAGCAAAGCGCAACAATTTAGGCAATGGATATCTTGGTCCGCTGTAAAGATTTTTTTTTTTTTTTAAAAGACAGAATTGAAACTTTGTAAAAAGAACGTGAACATTTGGCTTTGAAAAACATCGTAAAGTCTACAATTTTGTTACGCGGAACAGACTGCTGCTTACTAAAGATATATGGCCATACTGTATGTACCAAGACAGGGGTGCTCAAATCCAGTTCTCCAGACCTCACAATAAGTCAGGTTTTATAGATATCCGGGTTTCAGCACAAGTCTGAGCCACCTGTGCTGAAGCCGGGATATCCATAAAACATGACCTGTTGGGAGCTCTTGAGGACTAACAGACATTACCTATATAGGTTACGCCCAAATTTAACAGACTTCTGAGGAACTATCCCAAGGGTTACCATTTATGCTAAATTTTGCATAGGTTGAACTTGATGGACATATGGATTTTTGTCGACCACATCTACTACTGTATGTAACTATTTAACTATGTGCTACAAAGACCACTGTTGCAGGCCTGTTATGAACTCCAGCTCTGCAAGTCACTGTGGGATACACTGCTCTATGGATAGCCAAATGTGTGAGGGGAAAACTGTTTTCTTAAATCATTTTACAGTAGACGTCATCTCTGAACCAACCATACAATGAGAGCAACTTAGAGACAGGAGTATTCTTGCAGAAAACTTCCAATAATGGTGTAACAGGGTATGTCCCTTTATATCTTTCTTTCCCCCTATTATCCCTGTTATGTAAGTCCTGTTAGCTGCAGGCAGTAACAGGTTAAATCTATGGGCTCTTGACCCCACTTATGCCCCTCTTATGAGTGATAGAAGTAAGGTGGTGACTCATGGCCTGTGTAAACCTATCAGGGAAAGGTATAGACCATGAGCCCGCCCCTTCTTGAGTCTCCTAGGAGGATGTGACCAAGTTAGTCAGAGTCCTGCTTGAGCTCTTGAAGAGAGAAGAAGCAGAGGGCTGTGAGTCTCTCCTTTGGCAGGATGAGCGTGCTCACCCCCAGCCTTTGAGCTGGGGGAACATCAGATTCAGCCTAAGGCCCTATACTATCAGGGCAAAGCACCATCCAGAGGAATGGGACCTCTGAGACCATGCACCACTGTGAGGAAGAACTGCAGTGAGTGCCAGCCAATAAAGATCCTGTTCTAATATACCTCAGTCTGAGTATCCCTTCTTGGGCTGAGGGGGAAAGAGTGCAATAATGGGGGCTGACCTCCGAACATCCTGGAGCCCGCTACTGCTGGAGGTGCTAAGCACCATGAGAAGAACCAGAGGAAGAACCTAAGCCTGTCCTGATCTCCACAATACCACAGATCAGCTCAGCTCTCCTGACCCCAACAGGTATCGCACCACACACTAGGTAGCACAGGCTATGTAATCTCCCATGGGGGTGGGGGGAGAAACCGGGCTACAATATACTGCTCTAGAATCTTCATAGACCTGAGATCTTAAGCAGAATTTCCAGCGAGTTTAAAAATAAGTTGTCACTATTGTTACCCTGAATTTAGTTACAGAAAACAAGGCGCAGGTATACTTACATGCAATGGGATTCCTTCAATGTGCCCCAGTTTTGGAGTCGGGAGACTTTTTAAACAAAAAATGTATATTAAAGTAGTGTACACAAAAGTAGCAGTATATGGAAAAATAAAGAGGCAAAAGCACAGATAGGAAATAGTGAATTGGAGCAGTGCAAACAGTTGAGCTCTAAATGCAGGGATTGAAAAAGAATCATCAGACAGCGGGTTTCCAACTGAATGGTGATTGAATCTGGCTTAGAAGCAGCAGCTTAATGCAGTGCACAGATACAGACTCACACTCTCTGACATACAGTAAGTGTTTTCTAACACAAATTAGAGAACTATTTACCTGTACACGATTCCTTTGGAATGAAGAAACTGAAGACCGCAGACAATTTCAGCAGCATAGAAGCTACAAAGAAATATTTAATTATTCAACGAAACAAAAAAAAATGTGTTTACACAATTGTTATGCAAATACATTTCTAAGTGCATTGTATGAGTGCTTTCTTAAATGGACAATTTGAAGATGTCTGGGCTTATCTGCTAGTTTGCAATATGTTTAAATCCAAAGAAGACAATGTTTAACTTTAATAGAGTAAATAAAATAAATGTCACTGGTTAGGGGTCTTAGAAATCTATGTACCATACAAATGAGTAACTAGCATAATCTATGGTATAACAAAAACACTTCTAATGCTCCTTGCAAAGCCCCGCCAGTCGACGAATAAACAGATAAAAATTATTACTGACCAAATATATATATATAGATGTGTGTGTGTGTGTGTAAATATATATAAATATATATAAAATATATAAAAAACAAATTATATATATATATATATATATATTTTTTTTTATATGTGTATATATATACATTTTATATGTGTATATATATATATAGTAGATGTTGCAGAACAGTAGGCACTCCGTCTGGTTGAAACAATGTGGGTGCAAATCCTGTATGGTATAGAATAGGAAATACGATACCGTTTGAAGACGAATATCAGAGGCAGGACTCCAGGTAAGTGGTCAAAAGAAAGACCACTTACCTGGAGTGCTGCCTCTGATATCCGTTTTCAAACGGTATCGTATTTCCTATAATATTGTATTGTATTGTATTTCTTTATTTATATAGCGCCATTAATGTACATAGCGCTTCACAGTAGTAATACATGTGGTAATCGAATAAATAACAGATAATATAAATAACAGATCATGGGATTAAGTGCTTTAGACATAAACATAACATTAAGGAAGAGGAGTCCCTGCCCCGAGGAGCTTACAATCTAATTGTTAGGTAGGGAGAACGTACAGAGACAGTAGGAAGGAGTTCTGGTAAGTGCGTCTGCAGGGGGCCAAGCTTTATGTATCATGTGTTCAGAATATCCACAGTGCTATTCATATGCTTATTTAAGCAAGTGTGTCTTAAGGTGGGTCTTAAAGGTGGATAGAGAGGGTGCTAGTCGGGTACTGAGGGGAAGGGCATTCCAGAGGTGTGGGGCAGTCAGTGAAAACGGTTTAAGGCGGGAGAGGGCTTTAGATACAAAGGGGGTAGAAAGAAGACATCCTTGAGCAGAATGCAAGAGTCGGGATGGTGCATAGCGAGAAATTAGGGCTGAGATGTAAGGAGGGGCAGAAGAGTGTAAAGCTTTAAAAGTGAGGAGAAGAATGGAGTGTGAGATGTGGGATTTGATTGGAAGCCAGGAGAGGGATTTCAGGAGGGGAGATGCTGAGACAGATCTAGGAAAGAGTAGAGTGATTCTGGCAGCAGCATTTAGGATAGATTGTAGGGGAGACAGGTGAGAGGCAGGAAGGCCGGACAGCAGGAGGTTACAGTAATCAAGACGGGAGAGAATGAGGGCCTGAGTCAGAGTTTTAGCAGTCGAGCAACAGAGGAAAGGGCGTATCTTTGTTATATTGCGGAGGAAAAAGCGACAAGTTTTAGAAATGTTTTGAATGTGAGGGGCGAATGTGAGAGAGGAGTCGAGTGTGACCCCTAGGCAGCGTGCTTGGGCTACTGGGTGGATGATCGTAGTTCCAACAGTAATGTGGAAGGAGGTAGTAGGGCCAGGTTTGGGAGGAAGTATGAGGAGCTCTGTTTTAGCCATGTTGAGTTTAAGGCGACGGAGGGCCATCCAGGATGATATAGCAGAGAGACATTCAGAAACTTTGGTCTGTATAGCAGGTGTAAGGTCGGGTGTTGAAAAGTATATTTGTGTGTCGTCAGCATAGAGGTGATATTTAAATATATATATATATATATATATATATTTATATTTATATATATATAAAAATAAATATATATATATATATATATATATATATATAAAAACACACAAAAAAGTAGCGCTACAAAGTATAGTAAATAACTATGAATAATTAATATAAACACTTAAAGTATATGCAAATTAATAAAAATAACCAACAAATAAATAGATAGTGTCCAAAGAAAAAAAAGGATAAGTCCAAATGTCTCCACTTGGTGGTGGTCTGGAGGAGGAGAGAGTCCCAACGATACACTGACCAGAGGAGCTCCTTGCTGCTTCAAAAGAAAGTGGTGTAGCCACCCACCATAGATCTAGAAAAACAAAATACAAAAAAGCGCAAGCTCCATAGCGCGTAACAGTGTACAAATGAGGGTGAATTTATTAAGAAAAGTGTCCCTAGGTGATACACTTACAAAAAGTAAGAATAAAATATACATTGGAGAGAATCTGTATGGGGCGTCATCTACAGGAGTGGGGGAGAGGGATTTCGTCCGTGATACTGAGCACCTGGTTTGACTGTTTCTGACTCCTGCCACGAGTTCTGCAGCAATTCAGCGTCTCTGATGTTAAAGGAGCTTCTTATGAAGGTGCAATAGTAGAAGCACAAGCAGAATAGCTGGAAAAGTGCCGAAGAACACAGGACTTCCTCCCACACGACCGTCTGAGATGATGTCACCCCGTCTCTAACATCAGAGACGCTGAATTGCTGCAGGAGTCAGAAACAATCAAACAAGGTGCTCAGTATCACGGACGAAATCCCTCTCGACCACTCCTGTAGATGACGCCCCATACAGATTCTCTCCAATGTATATTTTATTCTTACTTTTTGTAAGTGTATCTCCTAGGGACACTTTTCTTAATTAATTCACCCTCATTTGTATACTGTCACGCGCTATGAAGCTTGCGCTTTTTTTGTGTTTTGTGTATATATATATATATATATATATATATATATATATATATATTATATATATATATATAGGTTTAGCCTATCCCATAGCCTCTCTTGCATTCCCAGTAAAATCAACCCCACACTGATGAGACCCATCAAGGTCGAAACAGCTGTCTGTGGGTGGTTTTCTGGGTATGCACCTTAACCCTGGCTGTGCTCACAGCTGTGACCATGCAGCAAGCTTAAGCCTATAGGGAACCATGTTAAAAATGGTTATTGAGGCAAAAAGTGACACTGTGTGCTCATTTGCATGTCATTTCCCAGAATCCCTTGCAGCAGTGGAAGTGCTGTATGCTGGGTGATAATGGGGAAAGGCGGGGTTGCAGACCTGCCTAAGACATGCAGATGAGCATACAGTTATATTTGTATATATATAGTAGAATCGTTTAGAGCAAGGGTCTCTTATGGAATTTTCCAAAATCTCTTGGCTGGAAAGGTGATGCAAAACTAGGGGAAAACCTGCATCACAACAGGAAAAACAGTTCACATTGAACCGAAGGGTTTTTTTATTTGATAAATCTGGTGATGTTTTATTTACTCCTGTGTTGTAGCTGGGAGATTTGGATTAATAACCTCGTCAATGTATCAAAGATCTTTTGCACCAATTTGGGTCAGGTGGAGATTTGGGCAAAGGTTGCAGGCAGCAAAAAGAAGATAGGGAAAAGTTATTGAACCTCGTGAGTATATTTTCATGTCTTCCACATGTCCCCCAAAACCGGCTTCATTCACTCAACACATGTTAGGATGGGGACAAGGATTGTGGGTGGGGACATGCAAATGAGCTCATTGTGCATGCTGCGTTTTGCTTCCAATACACAAAGCTGCAGACAAGGATTCTGGGCATCAGCTGTTTGCAGTCCAGACAAAAAAGTAAGAAGCAGCTAAAAGTGACACCCTCACAATCATAAGGAACAAATGTATTAAGGCAGAAGTGATCCAAATCTGTGGCAAAAAAACAAAACAAACGGCACTAATTATATATATATATATTTACATTTGCATATTTGCTTTGCTGTGGAGGGTTTTTGTCACTTTTTTTACTCACCATAACTTAACTCAGTATTATGGTTGGCCCATCCTTTAGCTTCTTTGCATACCCAGTTAATCAACCCCACACTGATGAGACCCATTAAGGTCGAAACAGCTGTCTGTGGGTGGTTTTCTGGGTATGCACCTTAACCCTGGCTGTGCTCAAAGCTGTGACCATGCAGCAAGCTTAAGCCTATAGGGAACCATGTTAAAAATGGTTTTCAAAGCAAAAAGTGGCACTGTGTGCTCATTTGCATCTCATTTCCCAGAATCCCTTGCTGCAGTGGAAGTGCTGTGTGCTGGGTGATAATGGGGAAAGGCGGGGTTGCAGACGAGCATACAGTATATTTACACACATACATACATACATACATACATACATACATACATACATATATATATATATATATGTAGTTTTGATGTTCCGGAACTGCACCACTTTTGCCTTGGTTCCCTTTGTCTGTAGTTGAACCACTCTATGATGTGATAATGTACCTAATGGGGTGAATGAAGCATGTTTGGGTGGCCCATGTAAATATACTCACGTATATCGCCTCTTCCATGTACTTTGTACAGTGTTATTTATTTTTTCTTATTCGACGATAGCCTAATTGTTTAAGTTCTGCTTCTTTTATCCTAAAGTATAATGTCTTAGTCCAGGGGTGGCCAACTCCAGTCCTCAAGGGCCACCAACAAGTGTTCAGGATATCCCTGCTTCAGCACAGGTGGCTCAATCATTGGTTCAGTCAGAATGACAGAACAACAGGGTGTTCTTTTCCTGATCCGTCTGTGCAATCGGTTCCATTACAAACTACTTGTATGTGCCCCTATGATTTCACCCAGGCCCTCGCCCCCCAGCCACGGTTAGATACAAAATGAATCTCCTTACTTTGCTCTGGCAAGGTCAAACTTGTGGCAGTTTTGTATATGGAACATTAGATCTCCACCGTTGAGATACTCCATCACAAAAAACAGGTTCTCCTACGAGAAAGAAGAACAGATCAAGGTGGTGTGGATATTAACACTGTATAGTTCACCAGAAGAATGTTTATTTGCTTATGTAGACAGTTCGTAAAGTCCAAGGTACATATTCTCATAGCTGCGAGTTTGTCCACACGGTTTGATATGGTCATAAGCCCCGAAATAAAAATTGACAACTAGCTGTATTCTGTATTACAGATCGCATCGTTTAAACCTAGAGGTTTAAAAGTGACAAACCGCGTGCTTAAAACAGGCAAACCGCCCGGATTGTACTTCATTTTGAAACGGAATGACCTGAAGGTGATCCTACTTCCCTCCAGAACCCGAAATATGGGTGTCATTGAGAGAGCGAGAGCTAACGGAATAGTCTCCAGTTGTATATATATCCCCTCAAACATCCCTCCAAATAACATACGGAGAGACAGCTGTGCTCAAAAAGGAACACACCTGAAGGTACCTGGGAGATATCCTAATGAGATATGCTAAGTATATTTAAATGAGTTACACCCCACACCTCATAAAATATCTCTATAAGACCAAAACTTTCCGCTTGTGATGAAGAGGGTACTGGTATTAGGTCCAAGAGTATCAGAACCCACAACCTCTGCTATCTGGCTATGTTATAGTATTTGTAAAGTAGGAGAAAAGAAGAAGCACACAAAATATGGTGGTATCAAAAGATTACCAAATGTATTGATGCATCAGAGCTTAATGTGGTAACGTTTCAGGACACAAAGTCCCTTCCTCAGACCAAACACCTCAAAAGTGATAAACAGTAGCACATCTATATATACCCCCAAAGGTCAAAATAATTACCTTCCCCAGTCAACACCAAAAGTGCAGGGCTGCATCCAATCCAACAACCTAATTGTGCACGCCCCCGACGTCTGGCGGCGCCACGTCATGACGCACATGACGTCACAACGCGATGACGTCTTCGGCCCAGCGACGGCCCACAAGAGGAATGAAAGAATGGGGTGTCCTGTAGACAATCCAAAGATGTCTTCCCACAATGACTGACGGCGTCACGTGGCGGGCCGTCACGACGCACGTGACGTCACGACGTAAATGCGCAATGACGTCTGGTTGCTAGGGCAACAGACAACAAAGGAAAGAAAAAACATAAAAATACATAAACAGAGTAATTTACTAAATGATCATATAGCAGGACTATTCTGGAAGCATGGAGAGGAGCAAATAGTAGTGCCATGATGCACCAGTGTAGCATTCTAATGTTGTGTCCACTTTAAACAGTTGCTGACAGTCATTTTTGAAAAGAAGTCCATACAGTAAGTATGAGAAAAAGCTGGAAATAAAATGAAACTTTGTTAGAGCATATTGCCAATGTTTGTGAGTTTACTGCATGTATTCTTAGGACATTCTTTGTGGCAAGATAGACAACCCTCAAGGGGTGGATATCCATTTCTATACAAATATACATAGGAACAAATTTGTTAGAGTAACCTTGGAATATTATTAAGTATAGGGCGGTGGTAAATTAGTTAAGAGACCCTTAGCGGTCCTGGTCATATTGGGGATCATAACCCCGTATTGGCCATCCGCAAAGAGTTGGGTCTACTTAGGAAGCTGACCCGTTATTATAGGAACCAGAGAAGCTCCAATCTTTCATTCATACCCCTGGGGGCAACCGTATCCAGTGTATGAGTCCACTTTGCCTCTTTCTGTAAACGAATTCTTTCTCTATCCCCTCCTCTGCGGAGGGGTTTCACATGATCAATCACTTGATACCTAAGCTGCGAGATGTTGTGTCCATTTTCTGAAAGTGTCTTGCCACTGATGTGTCTGATAATGGGTTTCTGATGTTACTTTTATGTTGTGTTATACGTTCCTTAAGTGAATTAATTGTTTTCCCTACATATAACATCCCACAGGGGCATTTTAGTAGATATACAATGTAAGAACTTAGGCATGTGTAAAAACCATTGGTTTTAAATTGTCTCCCCGTATGGGGGTGACAGAAGTGCTCACCCCTTATTATTCCATTGCAATGGATACAGCTCCTGCAAGGAAAGGTGCCGAATTGGGGTTTTGTCAGGAAGGTTTGATGTGCAGTTTTCAATAAATCGGCTTTGACCACTCTATCCCTGATGTTACGTGGCCTTTTATAGGCAAAAATGGGTGGGTCTTTAAACAGATGGCAAATGGTGGGGTCACCTTGCAAGAGGTGCCAATGCGTTGATACTGCTCTCTTAATTTGCTTTGAAGCTATACTATATGTAGTCACAAATGTCACACCTTCCCTTCTTGGCTTAGGGTTCTGTTTCAATAATTCCCCTCTCGTGAGATGGTCTACCTTAGTCACTGCTTCCTTAATAGTTTTACTACTATAACCTTTGTTTAGGAATTTGTTCCCCATTGTTTCTAACCGCATGGGTAACTTAGTAGTGTCTTTTACAATTCGTTTGACACGAACAAGTTGGATATAGGGTAGGCCTCTCTTTAGACCATGTGGATGGAAACTGTCTGCTAGAAGCAGACTATTACTGTCAGTAGTTTTCACATATAAATCAGTTGTGAATACATTTTCATTAAGGGATACCGTGACAACTGTGGGATGTTATATGTAGGAAAAACAATTAATTCACTTAAGGAACGTATAACACAACATAAGAGTAACATCATAAACCCATTATCAGACACATCAGTGGCAAGACACTTTCGAGAAAAAGGACACAACATCTCGCAGCTTAGGTATCAAGTGATTGATCATGTGAAACCCCTCCGCAGAGGAGGGGATAGAGAAATAATTCTTTCACAGAAAGAGGCAAAGTGGACTCATACACTGGATACGGTTGCCCCCAAGGGTATGACTGAAAGATTGGAGCTTCACTGGTTCCTATAATAACGGGCCAGCTTCCTAAGTAGACCCAACTCTTTGCGGATGGCCAATATGGCCAATATGGGGTTATGATCCCCAATATGACCAGGACCGCTAAGGGTCTCTTAACTAATTTACCACTGCCCTATACTTAATAATATTCCAAGGTTACTCTAACAAATTTGTTCCTATGTATATTTGTATAGAAATGGATATCCATCCCTTGAGGGTTGTCTATCTTGCCACAAAGAATGTCCTAAGAATACATGCAGTAAACTCACAAACATTGGCAATATGCTCTAACAAAGTTTCATTTTATTTCCAGCTTTTTCTCATACTTATGGACTTCTTTTCAAAAAGGACTGTCAGCAACTGTTTAAAGTGGACACAACATTAGAATGCTACACTGGTGCATCATGGCACTACTATTTGCTCCTCTCCATGCTTCCAGAATAGTCCTTCTATATTATCATTTAGTAAATTACTCTGTTTATGTATTTTTATGTTTTTTCTTTCCTTTGTTGTCTGTTGCCCTAGCAACCAGACGTCATTGCGCATTTACGTCGTGATGTCCCGCCACGTGACGCCGTCAGTCATTGTGGGCAGACATCTTTGGATTGTCTACAGGACACACCATTCTTTCATTCCTCTTGTGGGCCGTCGCTGGGCCGAAGACGTCATCGCGTTGTGACGTCACGTGCGTCCTGACGCGGCGCCGCACGGTGACGTAAAGACGTCGGGGGCGTGCACAATTAGGTTGTTGGATTGGATGCAGCCCTGCACTTTTGGTGTTGACTGGGGAAGGTAATTATTTTGACCTTTGGGGGTATATATAGATGTGCTACTTTTTATCACTTTTGAGGTGTTTGGTCTGAGGAAGGGACTTTGTGTCCTGAAACGTTACCACATTAAGCTCTGATGCATCAATACATTTGGTAATCTTTTGATACCATATTTTGTGTGCTTCTTCTTTTCTCCTACCTTGCCAGTACTTTGGATCCAGCTTTGGGACGCCAGGATCAACGGAAGGTGAGCACCAAAAGCGAACACCTTGCGAATTTTTCCTTAAACAGTGGTGTGCCATTTACAATCCTTTTTGTATTACAGTATTTGTAGGGAGCTTTGAGGGGATACATATATACGCCTTGAGCCTCTACGCAATTAGATCTCTCTCACAGTCCCCCTCCCCCTTATTGGTAATTTTGCCCGGATTTGCACACCCAAGTTCTTTTTCTAAAAAAAAGCCTTCCCCCCCCCCCCCCCCCCCCTCGCACGGTTTGGACATGCGACAAGGGCTTATAGAGGACCACAACCTGCCAAACAGACGGGAACGGGCTCCATCCACCTGGATTTGTACAACTCGCAGCTACACTTGCTACATCTTATCATGCAGAGAAAAGTGGGGCAAAGCCTTCAAGATACCCCTGTCCCGCAGCACTGCCCTTGTAACCAGTCTGCAGCGGCATTTCCCCATTCACATCTCAGCCCACTCAATCCTCCCACCTGTTTTAGATGTTTTGTTTTCATTGACATCTCTTGATACCCCTTTAAGCCCCCTCATCCACAATGTTTGTTTGAGTCTCCCACATCTGTGTCTTTTATAAACCTAAAACACCTTTGCATCCCCTTCCTCTCCACTGCTGATCCACGAACACCTTAACTCTTTAAAAACAGGGGTGCGCAAACTGGGGGGCTTGCAAAAATGTTCTAGAGGCGAGGGTGGGGCGTGGTGGTTACCGAGGCAGGCGCTCTTCCCCAAAGTATTTAAATTAAATGTCAAGGGTAGCATGCAAGGCCTCTGTATGTCACTTACCTGGTCTGTGACGGCTTCTGGCAACGCGGCGTCAAATGCCGCCACAGGGCCACATGACGTTGTGATGTCAAAAAAACTCCAGAGACAAGGTAAAAGGGTGGGGGGGAGGGAAGGGGCGCGAGCAGGGTGGGGGAGCAGGCAGGGGCACAGACAAAACGTTCTGCGCACCCTTGCATTAAAAAAATACAACTTTGCTGCTTGGTTAACATAACTTGTAAACAGGTACTGCAAGGCATGAGGAAAAGAGCTTTGCTCTCAAAATGTAGCTAAAAAAATATATGTTCTGGCAGTCCAAGTAAAAAGACGATATTGCCTACTATTGAAGTATCCAATCGCTTGTGTTGCTTTTGTAATATGGGGTTTGTCTCCTTATTTAAAAAAAATTCTGTACTGAAGGAATTGCAGTTTTTTACCTCTTACTTAATTCACCTTAATTTGTAATAACTGTTCTTATTTATAACATTTATAGAGTGCCCTTATCCATGGTGCTGTACATTAGTTAGTACAGACAAAATCTATGTTTTTGGTGCCTGAGGCACAGGGAGATAAAGTGACTGGCCCAAGGTCACAAGGAGCCGACACCGGGAATATAAGCAGGTTCCCCTGATTGAAGCTCAATGTCATTGTTTTTACTCCCTGAGCCACTCCTTCCCCCCTGGGATTTAACCCTGTCTGTGTCAGAAAACCACAGGGACCCAAATGCTACTGGTTTTCCAGCACTCAACCATGTAATAGCTTAGTGCAGCGATCACGTGGTCCCCCCAGGATGTGTACGGAAGGGTACCCCACTTCCGTTTCGATCATGTACGTTGAATGCGATCTCCCCGCTAGATAACGAGCATTTAATGCATGATTTACTCTGTACGTCATAGGGTCACCTAGACCAGGGGGGCTCAAGTTTTGGTTTTTGGGGGGGGATGAGCGGGGGGGCGCGGCAGTGACAGATGCCCCACACTCTTCCCCAAGGCATTTAAATTAAATGCCGGGGGACTACGCGAGGGCTCTGCGACTTCCCTCACCGTGACTCAGTCGGCTTCTGCAACGCGGCGTCAAATTATGCCACGGGGTCATGTGACATAACATAAGCCCGCGGCATCATTTGATGCTTCAGATGAGATCGGGGGAGGGGCACGAGCAGTGGGGGAGAGCAGGCAGGAGGGTGCAAGGCAAAAAGTATGCGCACCCCTGCCCTAGACCAGTGGTGCTAAACACCAGTCTTCAATACCCCCCCCCCCCAATCATGTCAGGTTTTACGAATACCCTAGTTTCAGCACAGGTGGCTCAAATCAGTTCCTGCTTCAGCACAGGTGGCTCAATCAGAGGCTGTCTGTCTTTGACTGAGCTACCTGTGCTGAAGCTGGGATATCCTTAAAAAAATGACCTGTTGGGGGGGGTTTAGGACTGGATTGGAGCACCCCTGCCCTAGATCCCCTTCTGACGTGCAAAGTACATCTTGCGGCACTCAGCGGGTTAAAAAAAAAACAAAAAAAGAAAGACGAAGAAATGTAGAAAACCGCAGCGGAGGCCCAAAAGCAGCGAAGAGGTTAATTTCCTGGAGAAGAATCCCAGCGCTCGTTTTCAACAAAAACAAAAAGCGTATTTCCATTGCCATCATAAAAAAGAAATGGGCTGAAAAGCCTTTGAATATTGCATGGCAGAAAACATCAACACGTCTTCAGATGCTGTTGCTGCCAGCTCCTGTGTTTGAAGGTGCTTATCAAAGACGTGTCGCTGGGGCCTTCAAGATGAACGTCCCAGGCAGGGATTCCATATGCTTGCTGTTCTCCTTACAAATTGCCCAGCCGCTGTGATATTATGATTTGAGACATGCTTCCACTTCAATCCATGAAAGGGACCCTTTGACTTGTTGAGGCTCTCTCCTTCTCAAAAGGCTTTCATGTGGCGAGTGATCGCCCAGCCGGTCGGAAAGGTCAGCCAGAAGCAGAGGACCAGAAATCAATTGTAAAAATCAGCACAGCAGTGAATTAAAAGGTGGCAGAATAAAAACCTTTTGACGGCTGACGGCTCCCCCCTTTATTTTTCCCGTTTGACTTTTAAACAAATGTGTTTGAAAGAATTGTGTGTGTGATTACAGAAAGATGAAGCCATGGTGGACTGGGAAATGTTCTAAGTATTCTTTGTGATTCCTGAAAACAGATTTTCTGCACAAAGGTAATATTGTGGGTGATATTCTTATAGGTGGATAAAATATATATTTTTTAAAAGCTGGCGCATTAAAGGATGTTGAGTTCCATCTTCTCTCAACAAAAAAAAAAACAACTTCTATTCTACTTGATAATTAATTGGCTTCATAAAACGTGTCCACAAATAGATATTCCCTAAAAAAGCAATTTGCTTTACAATGGAAAATCAGAAACACAATATACTGTAGCTCTCAACGTTTGGCTAATACAATTCCTTATGATCATAAGAGTTCATTTTACAAATGTTTGGCTGGATTTTGTCAAACAAAACATTTGGCGAATTTGTTTTTGAAGATCACAAACAAAAAAAAAAAAACTCAGTTTGTGTTTTTAACACATTTTTCTGTATATAAACATTAGCCGCCTTTGTGAGTTTGTCAAAGAGTGTAATGAATTTTGCAAACATTATGGCAAAAACTGCTAAATTTGACAAATTATAGTGTTTATTATGTGGAAATTTGGTGTAGGCGACGTTTTGGAGAACTTGGCCACATTTTGGGGTTTTGTCCCTGGTTTGGAAAATTCGAAAAGGCTTCTTCAATCTCTAATCCCTACCTAACATACAGTACAGGAATATTAACATGTACAATGAGTGAATGCAGACAATAACAAAGATGCACAGAAAACTCTACGATTTGTTTTGTAGCAGCCATTATCAGCATTATCTCTCAGCCTCCCAGAAACTAAACTCATGCTCCCTGCAGGGAGTTGTACAGAGCATCGGAGCTGCAGGAACCCTGGGAGAATCCGATGGTCTCAGCTTCCTCTTGTTGTGTAACATGGTTTGTTATCACATGGTGGAGCCCAAGATCATTCTTTTTCACTAAGCTCACAATGCTGCTCTTTTCTTCTTACACAGTTGTAAGACATTATTGCCCGCGCAAAATAACGTGTTAAACAACACGTGTTATCTCCTTAACTATTATTTTGAATAGTACCAACATGTGCAATAACATCAGTTACATCTGCACAGTATAGTCTCACTGTTTCATTCTCTTCTTCTCATTAGCTGTAATAGGAAGCGGCAGCTTATTATTCTCCCGAAGGTATGTGTATTAGTGGGAGTTTCATCTCTCAATTCAATACACTAAGAAGCAATGCACAGTTACAGGACCGCTGACAGCTTTCCTGGGGCCCATGAGTTGAGTGTACATCAGTGGGGGGTGGGAGGGAGGGGGAGGGGAAGGTGTCCACACCCCTACTGTTGGCAGCCCTGAAACCCCCCTCTCTCTTTCTCTCCCCTCCTCTCTCACTCCACCACTCTCTTTCTAAGGCCTCGGCCATGGTAAGCGCTTACTCGCTGAACCGTGCTGACGCTCGCTCCCGCTCAGCACTGAGCCCCTACAGCCGCAATTAGAGCGGCTTTAGTAGGGGCTCGCCTACGCTTCCGCAAGCACCCGGAAGAGTAGGTCTTACCAGAAATAAAAATGTCCCCGCTTGCCGGCGCGCAGGGCCGGTCACGTGAGCAGTTCGCCCAATGACGGCGCGCAGGAAAAGCAACCGCAAGGCCAGAGAAAGCACCCGCTTTCCCTGAGCCTCAGCGCGCCTCAGCACGCCAGCAGGGAACCCTGGCCGAGGCCTTACTCCCCCTCTCTGCTCACTCACTCGCCCCCTCTGCTCACACCTTCTCCGCTCACCACCTTCTCGGCTCACCGCCCCCTCCGCTCACCGCCCCCTCCGCTCACACACCCCCTCCGCTCACACACCCCCTCCGCTCACACACCCCCTCCGCTCACACACCCCCTCCGCTCACACACCCCCTCCGCTCACACACCCCCTCCGCTCACACACCCCCTCCGTTTCAAAAGAACAAAAATCAAAGGAAGAAAAAAAAGCAAGAGCAACAAGGCCAGCAGAGGAAAGGGACAGCAGGAAACACACGGAGAGTGGAGATGGGCAAAGGGAAATGTGCACAGTATCAAAAGGGAACCTCTTGCCAATTTTAGAACTTTTTTTTACAGGTGCCAAAGAGAATCTTGGCAAGTTTATACTTTTCTAATAGAGAGATGGAAGGAAAGCAAAGGGAAGAGCCAGCCGGGGACCAGAGGCAGAAAGCAAGCAGAGGGCAAGGGGCAGAGAGACACACAGGTCACATCAGAAAGGTAGAGAGACACAGCAATCATCCTCGGTCTCTAACCCAGTGTTTCCCATCCGGGGTGCGGCGGCATCCTGGGGGTTCCGTGAGAGGACCAAAAAGGTTCCGTAGGATTTCCCAGAGCAGAGAGAAAGCAGGGTAGTTGCTAGGGGGCTGGGCAGTTTCCTCAATCCTGATTGGCTGCATTACCCAGGTGGTGTCAGGAGCCTGGGGGTATGGTCAAGCAGAGGAGGAAGCAGCATGGGCAGGAGAGCGGTGAGGCTTGGTGTCTGTTCTGTCCTGTTGTGTGTTTTCTGTGACAGTCTCTGTCCTGTGTCTTCTGTCACTGACTGTCCTGTTGTGGGGGTTCTTCAACAACTGAGCACTGTGAATAGGGGAGTGGGGGGGGGCTTCAAAAGAAAAAAAAAGTGTAACCCTTCTATGGTACACCACCCGACATGAGATTTGGGGGTACACTCCTTCTGGTCACTCTGAGTGGTCTTGGTGCTGTGACTTGCAGGTAAACAGGATGGCCGAGTGCTCCGCGGTGTTGTGGTGAGAATACAGGACAGGGACTGGAGGTGTGATGTTTGACAGGTTACCTTAGTCTCTCAGGATGCACAGCGCCTCCAGCCAGCAGGGATCCCCTGGGGTCTCCAAAGGAGAGACCCCCACTGACACTCCATTCTCCAGACACAGGAACAGGGACACACACACAGCAGCTTCTTTTCTGTGGATCTTTATTCAGCATAGGTGTGCAGACAGCATACAGCATGATAGCACAGGCATGGTGTAATCTCTGCCTCTCTGCTCATGGCAGCTTGAATTCCCCCCCTCCTTACCCAGGTGGGGCAAGAGGGGTGACCTCTTCTTGGCTTCTTATCTCTCTCAGCTCTCTCTCTAGACTAACTGATCACTAACTGAATTTGGGAATATGTCTCAATTTGAATATCCTCAGGGAGGGTCTCTAACTTTGAATCATTACAACTCAAAGTTAGATACCGATTGGCGCGCGCAAACACACACACACACACACACACACACACACATACACATCAGGGGGTGTTCCAACCCATATCCACCTTTTGGATTAAGGCCTCGTTCAGGGTGCTGGCTTCGGAGGGAGGGCGTGCTTACGTGCGAGCTGCCATCCGAAACAATGTATTGAAAGGGAATTGTGGTTGTCAGGGTAGCAGCTGCCCTGTCTCCGAAGTACGGAGTTGACGCTGGCTACAGTTTCAATAAACAAACCAATTAGTTTTTTGAAGCTGCAGCAGCGTCACTGGGACCTCGGCAGCCAATGAAATCATTCTCGAGAATGATTTCAAGACTGCAACTCCGATCCCTAAGCTGAGGTCTGTAGCCCCGCCCCCTCCCCAACTCTTGAAAAAGTCTGCTGGGGAGGATGAACAATAGGCAATGTTACCTTAGTAATATCAGGATATATTGTAGCTGCTGAGTTACACTGACTGGAGGATTGATTGACACTGAAAGGCGGCCATTATGTTAGGCACACAATCAGGATTTTAAACAGATTTACTGTATAACAGGAGCACCAAACGATTGCCACCTTAGGCAAGAATGTAGAATTATACATTGTCACATGCTTAACATATAGAAAAAAGAAAAGAAAATAAAAAAAGAAGGGGGGGGGGGTTAGTAGTATTGCCGCTTTAAGGCAGATTAACCTGCTTTGAATCCCATTGTCTGCTGTCCTTGTGACTTTGGGAAGAGGGCTTTATCTTCCGGTGCATCTGACACCAAATCGAGGGAAGGGGCTCATTTTACCAGCAATACTCTGTGTACAGATATGCAGACATTGCCAGCAATATATGACCACGCAATAGCCATTATAAACCTTAAAATGGCCGGTAAATCAAAAATGGCTACTATTCTTTAGTGACTATACCCCCTAAAACCAGTAGAGTAGTGTGGGAATGACAGGCAGTGTTGATGATCCAGATGTCCATTACCTGCGTCTATTTCTATGTTACCTTTGTTTGGAATGTACAGTAAAGGTGCGTCAGGAAGGGATGGTCCCAGGCCAGGGAGAGGACTCTCTTCTCCACCATGGTGCACTCAATGTCATCGTCCATCAGGACCACGTCCTTTTTCAAAACTTTCATGGCAAATAGCTGGTGTGTCGTTTTCAGTTCGGTCAGGAATACCTGATGAAGAGAACGCAATGTCCTGTAAATGAGATCTCATTTGATTGGTGGTCAGCCCCGTACCATGGTGCCTCTGCGAGGCAATGTGCTCAGAGGAAGTTTGGGCATAAGTTGCAGTGTATTGTGATACTAGAGCAGGGCTGGCCAACTCCAGTCCTGAAAGGCCCCCAACAGGTCAGGTTCTCAGGATATCCCTGCTTCAGCACAGGTGGCTCAGTCAAAAATGACTGAGCCACCTGTGCTGAAGCAGGGTTATCCCTAATACCGGGCCTGTTGGTTGCCCTTCAGGACTGGTGTTGGCCAGCTCCGTACCAGAGAGAGCAACATTCAGTTTCCTGATGGGACATGTAGAGCTGTTGTTATACCAGGGTGCATGTCACACATTACGTTTTGGTCTTATTGCATATTAGTACACCTGAATTCATATACTATGCCAAATTCAGAGACACCCACGCAGATTGCAGCACAGTTCTACAATGATTTGTAATTTAAACATAGCACGGTTATTATGGGTCACAGTAGCAAACATTTCTTGCGGAACACAGGCCCATAAGATTCACTTGACATCTTTTCCAATAAATTTATGAGAATATATACATGTTTATTACTGTGTGTGTGTATGTGCACACATATATACATTTTACCAACAAAGTACACACATACATTTATACGTACGTGCGTATATATACGTAGTATGATCGTTTGCCCCACTTCGCCAATCCCCTCCGGCCCCGCAGCAAAGCATATAGCAAATGGAAATATTCCTGTGCGCTCATTTGCATGTCTTAGGCAGGTCTGCAACCCCGCCTTTCACCATTATCACCCAGCACACAGTTCCACTGCAGCAAGGGATTCTGGGAAATGACATGCAAATGGGCACACGGTGTCACCTTTTGCTACAAAACCATTTTTAACATGGTTCCCTATAGGCTTAAGCTTTCTGCATGGTTACAGCTTTAAGCACAGCCAGGGTTAAGATGCATAGCCAGAAAACCCACCCACAGACAGCCTTTTCGACCTTAATGGGTCTCATCAGTGTGGGGTTGGTTAACTGGCTGTGCAATAAAGCAATGAGGATGGGGTTTGCCATACTTAGTTAAGTTATGGTGGGTAAAAAAAGTGACAAAAACCCTCCACAGCAAAGCATATAGCAAATGGAAATATTCCATATATGGTTTTGAAGCAAAAGGTGACACTGTGTGCCCATTTGCATGTCATTTCCCAGAATCCCTTGCTGCAGTGGAAGTGATAGATTATATATATATATATATATATATATATATATATATATATATATATATATTACATATATATATATACACATAAACACATACACACACACACACACACACACACACGTCTGAATATTTACCTTGCCAAAGCTTCCTTTCCCCAACATTTTATGCAGGAGAAAGTCAGTGAAGGTCACCTTGAAGAGGCTGCACGGCTGGTCTGTCCTCAATTCGGAATCTACAGCGGGGGCTTGATGTTTTATTTCTTCGACTGGTAACTCCCAACAAATGCCCTGGGGCCCTGGAATTGGCAGGAAATGCATCAAATGAGCAGCACATTACAGACTTTCACAAATAAATAAAACAATTCTTAGACATTGAAATGCTTTAAAAAACGAATGTGATATGCCCACTTGTTCTGGAAATCATGCAAAGCTATTTATGACACTTCTTTGTCTGTTTCCTCCTCCTTACAATCAATGACGCGCTCCCGCTATTTAAATAGCGTGATAACCCTGCCCGTTCCCTGCTAAAGGAGGCACGGGGCAAGTAAAGCATAACAGTCACACGGGGTACTGAGGCATGACCTGGCTGGAGACAGGAGAACCCCAAGCAAGCTTTTTCTGACCAATGTGTAAGTGACATTGGCCCATATTGGCTAAACGGTGCTATTGCATAAAACACCTACATGGGTGGGTGGGCCTGATGAAGGGGCTGTGTTCCCGAAACGTTACTGTATCTGCTCAAGCGATGTATTAAATACTGAACTAATTTGCAGCACAATACCTGTGTGCCTCCATCTTTGTACGTAGGTATAGCTTTATTTATTTAGCGCCATCCATGCACATAGCGCTTCACAGCAGTAACACACGCGACATAACAATATAACACATAATGGGAGCAAGTACTTGAGACATAAAAGTAACATTAGGAAAAGGGAGCCCCAGCCCTTAAGAGCTTACAATCTAAGTGATAAGATGATGCCTTTCGGTGACGGAAGACCCCTTACAGTCCATTTTTCAAGTGAATGAGCTAGAAGCGATCTTCCGTCACCCCTTTGTTAATACAGGCCGTTGTGTTATTTTTCAATGTACAGTATTGCCACATTGATGCCTTCATGGAACCGTTTTCTTCTCGGAGTGTGGCACATCCACTTGTAATGTGACAAATAACTGTGCTTTACTCCAGAGGTGCTCAACTCAAGTCCGCCCCCCCCCCCCCCCCCAAAGGTCAGGTTTTCAGGATATCCCAGCTTCAGCACAGGTTGCTCAAGCAGGGCTGAAGCTGGCATAGCCTGAAAACCTGACCTATTGGGGGGCTTGAGGGCTGGAGTGGAGCACCCCCTGCTTGACTCCATGCAACCAGTCTCCAGATCCCACACATACATTAACACAGTCACATTTCTAGATGTGTTGTGCTTATGACATGAAAAGTGTCAGCTTGAAACCAAAACAGCCGTTCTGGGAACCTGGCCTCTGTGGTGCATATTACCAGCACACATTGTTAGAAGTGGTACTGCTTTATAAAGTTTGACATGGAGTTCTGTATATTTTGGTGTTATTACATCAGAAGAAAAAAATAAATCTCTGAGAGACTAACTGCAGTATATATTGTACTGTAGGAATGTGTATAGAGTTTGTTTCGGAAAACCCACGCGCTTATGGTGGATCAGAGATCTACAAAACGGTGCAAAATGCATTCGTGACATTGCAGGCGTTTTTATCCCACATTTTATCCCTATTCCCCGCGTAACGTTTCCCCGAGCCTCAAAGGGTTTCAGCGAAGGATCGCCGCATCGCGAGCATGGTGTGTTCACCCTGCCTATAGTCAACGTTAGGCAAACGTGAGAGAATGTCACAACTTGGCATATTAGGTGAAAATGGCGCTGCGCATTGACCGCGCTCGGTGAATCGCTGGCGAAAGACTCAGCCGCGGCTTTCCTTTCCGACTCAAAAAAAGACAAGTGTCGCCATAATATGAACATTTTGCACATTTCCGCTGGAAATCACAGGAATATACTTTCTCGCTGCTATTTTATGCTTATATAGGTAAACAGAACGTACCTTTTTTTGCCGATAATAGCACAGGTTGATCTGTAAGCTGTGAAACGTCTTTGCTTGGGAGTCCGATTACAACAGGCCCTTCTCTGTGAAAATGCTCTGATTCTCGTTGTCTTCTGCCCTGCAATGAACCACATCTTAAATAAGTTAGGGTGTGTAAAAAAAAAAAAAAGGGACATAAACCCTACACCGTACAGCAAATGAAAAAGAATCACTGAGCATATTAACATTGTATTGTATGTCTTTATTTATATAGCGCCAAAAGTGTACTCAGCGCTTCACAAAAAATACAGTACAGGGAATTATAATAATACACTAAGTGCAGCAAAATCCAACAATAGGAAAGGAAATCCCTGCCCCGAAGAGCTTACAATCTAAGGTTTGAGGGGAACTTACAGAGACAGCAGGTGAGGGAATAAGTGCATGTCTAAAACAGGTCTGCAACCCTGCTTTTCACCATTATCTCCTACCCTACAGTGCTTCAACTGAAGCAAGGGATTCTGGGAAATGAAATGCAAATGAGCACACCGTGTAATCAGAAAGAAACATTAAGGCTTCAGCACTTCACTTTGCTCCCAGTAGGTGAATGTGTGAAAAGAAGCAGCGGCTCAGTGAGTAAAGACACAGACTCTGGAAACAATGACACGGAGTTGGAAGCAGGGGAGCTTGGTTCAATTGCAGGTGTCAGTGACCTTGGCCAAGTCACTTTATCTCCCTGTGTCTCAGGCACCAAAATCTTAGATGGTAAACTCATCT
The DNA here is from genome assembly GCF_040206685.1 of Ascaphus truei. Lineage (NCBI taxonomy): Eukaryota > Metazoa > Chordata > Amphibia > Anura > Ascaphidae > Ascaphus > Ascaphus truei. Next base: position 17,723,794 of record NC_134487.1, read on the forward strand.
GGGCAGAGACTGTCTATAACAATCCTATGACTTGCGTACCGTGCACTATACTGTAATTATGAGTCCCATTGAAAAAAAAAAAAAAAGATTAAAAATTAAGACCATAAGATCAAACTGTAAATTGTATGAATTATTTGATTGGTGCATCAAAGGCAGGTAAATAATTTGTAATAAATGATTTATACCAAAGCAAAAGTCATATCATGGGTATGGAATTGATGGTTGGAGAATGGAGGCCATAACAACAACAACAACAACAAAAAGTGTACCGATGGAAAGTAGGTGCAAGGTTTGAAAGGCAAATGTCTGTAACTAATGTTTTAAAAATATCTGAATGACAAGCAGTAGTATGGAATGCCGATCCAGGCCAATATTGCTGGTTAGATATAGAATCACAATACGCCGGCACACCATATCTGCCAGCATGCCTTTGGTCCCTGAACAGAGGAGATACACAAACTAGTAAATTCAAATTAGGACCGATGAGGCACACGTGGGAGATTTGGAAGAAATCTAAATTTAAATATAAACTCACAATCACTAACTCCCAACTCATTCCAATCTTCAAAAATCCCAAATTTCCTCCTGGTTGTGAACCCAGACAATTTGACCAATTCCAATCAAAAAACATCAGGGCAATCGCCGACATGATGAGTCTAGGGCAGTTCCTGAGCTACCAAAGATTAAAAAACAAATATGAAATTCCAGAACTGAACGCGTTCAAATATCTCCAGATTCGACACTTTATACAAAATCTATCCCCAACATTAGAATTTCCCCCTCTCACTAATTTTGAAAGGCTGTGTAGAAACACCGCCCATCAAAAAGGTCTCATAACGCAAATATACGCCGAAATGGAGAAGGCGGCAGACCCCCCTACTCACGACTATATGCTCAAATGGGCAGCTGAATTGAACATAGTTATAGACAGAGAGGACTGGGAAAGTATATGGGAATCCGCCTCAGGAACTTCTATATGTACCACAACTAAGGAAAACATCTATAAAATATTGTTCCACTGGTATCTTACTGGTTAGACCAAGACAAATCTACCCTCTGGCCTCCGATCTATGTTGGAGAGGCTGCGGACAAAAGGGGGACATGGCCCACATCTGGTGGTCATGCCCAGAGATACAGAAATATTGGCTAACCATACAAATTATAATAAAAGAGGTCACAGACCTCACAGTACCCATTGATCCGCTGACCTTATTGGCCAGGCCAATGGAGAATATTGACCTCCCAACAAGAAAATTAATCTCCTTCATCCTTACAGTGGCTACATGTGCGGTGGCCGCCTCATGGAAGAAAATATCACCCCCCCCCCCCCCAAGCAAACGGTAAAAAAAAAGGATCCACGAGGTAATGCTAATGGATAAACTCTCAGCTTTCCTAAAAAGAACCACAACATCCTTTTACACAGTTTGGGAACCATGGTTGACCCAACCAATAGAATAGAAAATCCCCATACATAAAAAGGAGACAACTTAGACACCAGAGTGAAAAGAGACGAGACGGACACCTGATGACGGGATAGGAGGCCGTGACAGCATTGCTGGCCCGTGACAGCGAAAGGGTTAATTACAATCAATATATCCATCTCCTCTACATCATGTACATGAGGACACCAGTGTCTATACTCTGAATGTTGTGTTCATCTACCCATCCTGGTGAATAAATGTCCTCCTGACACTTCTGCTCTGGGTAACATGAAGCATTGTTTGTCGTTTGTTCCACCTGCTTGGAGGCTGAAGAGCTAGCAAGAATAAAAAGGCACTAGGAGAAGACTACACATCTTAAAGCTGTGGTTGCCAACTTTTTTGGAACTGCAGAACCCTCTACAACAGAAGTGGCCAACTCCAGTCCTCAAGGGCCACCAACAGTTCAGGTTTTCAGGATATCCCTGCTTCAGCACAGGCGGCTCAATCAGTTGCTCAGTTGAAGAGACCTGACCTGTTGGTGGCCCTTGAGGACTGGAGTTGGCCACCCCCTGCTTTATAAATGTTGCGACTCCACAAAATCACAGCCTACATATCCCCACGTATCTTAAAATACAATGCTTGTAATAGAGGGTATTTATTTTTCATATTTTAGATGTTGGGTGTTCTAGGACCATTGTAGGTATTAAGTATTGTAGGACCACGTCAATCATGGGCTGAGCTATTTATGTTTTCTACTAGTTCAAAAACAGTTCTGTTGCCAACCTAACTGCAGGTCATCGTGAGACACTTGTCCAATCGGAGTTCTCATCATTTTCCATAAAAATATACAGTACTGTAAAATGATGAGGAACAAGAATTCTCTCGCTATAGGGTTGGAAAATAAGAACCTGTTGAACATCTCCATGATCATTAAATAACCGAAGTGTTGGATTTACCTGTTGAGTACTCTCTATCATTGCCAGTGCTTCCGCCATCAATTTTTGGTTGACCCCACATAGATTTGCTACTTTCTTTTGACATTTGTGATGAATATTCATGCCACACTCTTAAGAAAACAAAGATAATAAAAGAAAAAATTAATTAGCACAGCTTGGAGGCAAGTGAAAACTGTAACGGTCTTTCACCATCAACAGAACAAACAGAAGCCTGCTGGACATTTCCTAATGCACCTTTAGTAACCTTTGCAATATTGCACTACCAAAAATAGCCTTCTGAGTTTGTACATTTCTTGGATTCATCCCAGTGAAATTTCAATGAATAACCTATGATATGAAAATACTGACATTTATTCTGCGCCTCAGGATTTGCCAAAGCCTGACGGTGCGGTTGGTGTGAATTCATGCAGAAGCTGTGTGAAACTATGCAGAATTTTCCCTCTCTCTTACATGTTAGCTAATAGAACATTAATGTATGTAAAAGCATTTGGGATGACAGCCCAGAACTAGTCCTATACAGCGAGTTATAAATGTGAAACCCAACACGGATTCTTTCCATCTCTGAAATGTTATACGCTGTAAAACCATCTGTGAACAATATCCAAAACTGGTTAACATGGCGAGACCATCATAAAAGGTGACAGTTACATTACGGTCCTTGGTGCTGCTAGCACTTTAGGATAGCCAAGTCCACGGGGCGTTTCATAGTCCATGTGACATCCTTAGTTATATAGATAGTTCTGTACGGTACTGTTGTCAATAAAAGAAAACTTCTGTACTTACCCTCACACTTTAATCCCTGTTTTGCAAGACCCCACAGAAGTGTCCCGCAGTGTTCACAGAACGTTGGACTTTTGTAATTATAGACTTTAAATCTGTGCGGCATGTCTATCTTAAATCTTTCTTTGTGGAACTGGAAAAATAAAAAACGATCATTGGGCACAATTGAGCATTCACATACAGAGCCGTGCTTCATAAACCTGTACAAAAGCAATTTCATAGGTATAAGCCGACTGCGCTTCTCCGAACGCACAGAATGAATGTAAAGTGTACCTGAGCATTAAAATAAAACACAATTCTATCATTCTCAATCTCACAGTGAGTGACTTTCACATGGTTACACTTCAGCCCAAAAGGGAGCAAAAGCTTGAATAAGATTAGTTTAGCAGTAAGTATATATTTGTTTCTCCTTAAAGCTGATCTGATCTGCAATGTGTCTACTTACAATGGCACTACAGCAATGTACTGAACTCATGTTTATTACCATTATGTCTCTGCTGCCGATTGCAGATGTGGTGCATTTAGCTTTACAGTATGTTACAATGCAATTGCTTGTCTGCTTACAACAGCAGTACAGAAATGAACTGAATTAATTACATACCACAGTTGCTGAGCTGTTGACTGCTGATCCGTTGCATTTAGCTATGACTTTATCAATACATTTCTTGTGGATTGCTGCATTGCACTCTGTAATAGGAAACAAAAGGAAAATAGAATATATATTTTGGAAAGCTGTTTGTCTGTCTGTCTGCTATGCATTTTAACACTTCTTAAGATATCGTAACCACATTTTGCATGTTGGTTCCTGAGATCAAGGAGCAGGTTTTGTCTGTGTTTGGATACAATTAGATGCGACGGAGCGAAAACTGGTAGCCGGCAAAATTAGATTTTTCAAGGGCTGTCGCCTCATGTGTCGGCCCTTGAACCAATCAAATGCCTTGGAAACCCGCGACGCCGCCACCCGGTGAAATATAACTTTCGCCGGTGGCGACGGGTGACGTCACCCGTTGTGTCGCCGTCGCCATCACTAAACACGCGGCCTTATGTTCAATGCTCCAGAGTGGGAACTGCAAAAAAATGTGTATATTTTTGTGCCCGATGGAAAAACCAAAAATATAGTTTATCCAACCGCATTACAATAAAAATACATAGACAAATTTCATTAAGAAACTAAAAGAAAATGAAATTATCCATTTATAAATTTCAGTATTTTTTTTGTTTCTTACTATTCCCAAACAAAGCCGGGTACTTTCAGCTTGTATTCCATAAACAAATAAGTATGCAAATGTTTCATGTAAAGGAAAATAACGCCGTGTGTTCTTACGTCTGCATTGGTATCCTTGCTTGTTGAGCCCCCTAAAAATATACGTGGAAAATAAAAAAAGTTAGCTTCAGTTCAGTCAACTTTGCAATTAAAATATGATGGTCTAAGGAAAGCCAGGTTATACCCACTGTGTAACATAAGTTTTCTATACTGTATTATTACTACTATTAATACTTCAAAATCATGTGCAGTACTGTAAAGAGAGAGAGAGGAATGAGATCACCATAAATAGGACTGCATAAAGCAGGGGTGGACCACTCCTGTCCTCAGGGGCCACTAACTGGTCAGGTTTTCAGAATATCCCTGCTTCAGCACAGGTGGCTCAATCAGTGGCCCAGCCTTTGACTGAGCCACCTGTGCTGAAGCAGGGATATCCTGAAAACCTGACCAGTTGGTGGCCCCTGAGAACTGGAGTTGGCCGCCCCTGGCATAAAATATAGGACTTACTGAGGCAATGGGGGAAGAGGGCCTGTTTAGAACAGATTATCAGCCAATGGAAAAAGGAAAGAATCTGCGAGACGAGCACGATAATATCAACGTGTGTCCCATGTCAGAATACTGGGCCGACACGTAAATATTATTTCAATGATATGTTTAAGATGGAAATGTAGTCACTTTGGCAATGGATCTTCTTTAAAAATGCAAATTGAGCAAAACAATTTCCAATAAATGTGTAAATTGCATGGCAGCACCTGAAGAATAGATTGCCGACAAAATAATGCCATTTTGTATATTGATCTAATAAATTACTGTAGACCTGTAGTATTCTGACATGACACCAGGAGCTTCTCTAGAGGATAATAAGAGAAAGCACACCCTTTTGAAAGCACTCATTGTATAGTATGATATGGTGGTAATAAAATAAAAAAATAAAAAAATATTTTAATGATATTAAAGTAAAAAAAGAAAAAAGTCTATGTGAAACTAAATACAACTAAAGTGTATTTAAGCGAGTATATCACTATAGTGACCAAACATAAAACGCTTTATACATTAATATCAAAAACTGAAACAAGGGATATCGAGATAATGAGTGAATATTTCACTGATGATAATTAGAACGTAAAAAGGTTACAGTCATTTATTGATAACCCTTGGGTACAGCACTAATAGTATTGTTAAAAACCTGTATATAATAAGCAGTAAGCGTAAAGACTGATACTGTCAATATATAATAGTAAATAACGTATACTAGTTCCTTCAAAAACCTGCAGTTATATAGTAGATGGTAGAATCTCTATTGTGATAGCTTTTACAAATAGGCACACAAAATGTGTTTAAGATGCCTAGAGGCACGAATCAGAGTTCGTATCAATTTATAGCCTCATGAAACAAACAAAATACTGCTATATATATACAAACAGACAGCAAGTGCAATGAGCCCACAAAGTGTGTTAGTATAGCACAGAGGCACGAATCAAGTCCGTATCAAGTTATAGCCTCCTAAATATTATGCACTGTTGGTAATAGCTCACAAAGAATCGTGATGTGCAGTCAGGAACAAGCGTATTGCAGACAGACAGGGTGTTTACATAAAATAACACACAGACTGTACATCAACCAGCATATATACTCGCTAAATAATGTGCCAAAAAGAGCAGTCAGAGAACACTGTAACTGTGTCTAAGTGAGTAACCTAACACATTGCTACTACCATCGTCACAGAGTAGCATTAAGTACATATCATTATGCAACGCCTTTAAATTTCGTTGGACCAATTTTTGTGGGACCCTTGGAGCATTTGGGGGCATACACATCACAGCTGTGGCTGGAACCCTTATGGGTTTTGCCTCACACATGCCCGTGTGAGTATTTATAGCCTTTCTTTCATACCCATTCTCCCTGGAGAGATCACCCAACATCTTCTTTATAGGCACAAAGAAGTATTTTTACTGATGTCTATTTTAATTCCTCTCTTCTTCTTCGGGGGACATAGAATACTCAGAGGACCTGTGAATCCACCTGCAGTGGAGGGGAAGACGTGGACTTCAAGTAAAGATCATCTGCAGACTTTAGCCCCGAGAGGCTTTTTACTCACACAAGCCCGTGTGAGTATCTATTTATTGATATATTCATATATTCATTTTCACTTTCACCATCTCACAACTGAAGCACATTGTTTTAAAAAAAGCCTTTTTTGTCATTGTTCTATGCTGATCTGCGCCCCCCCTTGCTTTTCTATTTTCTGTTACATCCTGAGAGAATAAGGATATCTCCCAGAAAGGGTTGGAGCTGCAGACAGGGGACCCCCGAGGTGTGTATCTCTATGAAGAAGGAGGCACCAGGTTTCCCTTAATTGGTAAAATCTTCATTTATACCCTTTTCATTCACTTTATTAGAGGTGTTTTACTGATATAAGAGAGGGCCCGGTACCTTTTGTGCACACACTCATCTGGACTGGGACTGGGTCTGTAAAAAAATCCTACGCGTACAGTACTGTAATTGTGAAGGACTTGGAGTCCCATTGGGAGAAAAGAGCTGTATGAAATAAAGTTATTATTACACAGAAAAGTAATATTTTGATACTCTACCAAACAAACTCGTGGCAGACGGAGCAGAATGTCGGCTGCGGGAAGAAGGTCGCTGTGAATTCGTGACACTTGACGTTGTGGACTTTGGCCTGTTTGATGGCGCCGCGGCGTTGATGCAAAGCGAACAAGTCTTCCGAGTTTGATTCATAATGCCCTTTAGGGTCTGTGCATAGGGGGGGAAGAAAAAGATTACAAATGGCTCAAATTGGACACCTGTTGGGCATTTCTCATAATCGCAGCCCTAAAAGGATTGAGATGTGCGCTAGGGAAATACCTTTTCTACATGCAACGCGTGAGACTGCGCTGATATGTGCGAGGAGTGTGCTGGTCACACGGAATAAAGGAGAATGCATTGAAATGAATGACACCCAATGTGTAAGGCTTGTTACACGAGCTGAATCCTGCCCGGTTTTTATATACAATGGACACCATGGTTACTAATGATATGGAGAAGATTGTGTTTTCAAAGGAGTCTTTAAGCCTCAATCAATTTGATTTCTTCCTCAAAAAAAACTTGCACATTTTAGTCCAGATGCAATAAAAAAAAAAAAAGAAGCATTCATTTTTGGAACAAGGCGTTATATAGATTGTATATATCAAGGGCGGCCAACTCCAGTCCTCAAGGGCCACCAACAGGCCAGATATTAGGGATATCCCTGCTACAGCACAGGTGGCTCAATCAGTGGTTCAGTCGAAGACTACAGTAGTAGTCACATGTGCTGAAGCAGGGATATCCGTAAACCTGACCTGTTGGTGGCACTTGAGGACTGGAGTTTGCCTCCCCTGGTGTATATGATCGTGTGTAAAATAGTAGATCTTATTTTTTTTTTACCGAAACATATTTATGTAAAACTGCAATATGGAGGAAAAAAACGTCTCCAAATGTTTTTTGAAAGCAGCAATATTTTTTGCCTTGATAAATTTGGAGAAGTATTTTTGAGCCAGTGTTATGGAGACACCAGGGCGGAGTCCAAAGCGTTCAAATGTATTCCAATGAGCAGATGATGAGGGCATTTAGGTGCTGAATGGGTATTTATTGAGCAATGTTATCCATAAGGCATAGTGCATAGTTTAGTCTGCCATCTATATAGATAGAACCCGTTGTACAGTATATGTATAATATGAGAAGTACACTATAATTTGTACAGAATATATTGCATCCTGTATGCAGTTAACAATGAATTTTGAAACCACACAAGCTCTGACAATCCACGACAAAGCGAATCAAACTTGATGGGAACAAAATAATGAACCCAGTCTGGAAAAATATCTGCACAAATTTTACTCAAAGTGAATATTTCTTGCCAATGGAAAGGTTTCAATTTGAGAAATGTGTTCAATAATTATATTAAAACCAAGATTGGGCCATTTGTTTTGTTTTAGAACCAGATTCGTTTTGGAACATTAAATAATAAGTTGAAAAAAAACAAAAAACAAAAAAAAAAACACAGTATAAGCAGAAAAAACGGTAAACTTCCCCCCCCCCAAAAAAAGTTTGCAGATATTTTAAATTCGCAAACTCAAAAGTTCAACTAGTTTAGTAAAAAAAAAAAAAAATAAATAAAAAAAAAAGTTCCTCAGATTTTTTTTTTTAAGGTTTCGGCACAAATTTCAACAGATTGAAAAATGTGTTCCAAATTTTGACATTTGCAATTCGCGAAGTTCAGATTCGTACCTGCAAACTTGGCAGTCCTCAATTAAAACTTCAACTGAAATATATCTATATTGTAGTCCAAATATATATATATATATTTTTTTTAAAGATACAAATGCCCTTTTCTTTCAAAACTACAATATGTTCTTATGAATAATTTGTTGCACTGAATATATACAGTAGATAGATTATTTTTTTGGCTTTAAAATCATCCAATTGACTCCTATCTGTATATTATCAGATATAAATTGTAACCCTATACGCCTCAGTCACAAACAACATGTAAGACATCAGTCACTTGCCCGGTATAAAATCCATATTGTAAGTAAATTAATTTGTTATGAATGTATTCACTGAAATAAAAAATTCACTTACCGGACTGTTCCAGGAAGTATCTTGCATTCATTATCATTCTCCCTTGTGGTTTCAGCTCTATCTATACAGAACAGAAAAAGGTTGTGCGTTTCCCATAGCAAACATCACTATTCTAGCGCAATCACGTGAAAACATTTGCACCGACGCTCCATTTTTCATTGAATCAGATTTGCGCAATGGCTCCAGGTGTGTGAGGAAGTCCTTGTGTTGTACCTGCCTAGCATAAATTATTGGAGGTGATAAATTATTGGTTGTGTTTCTGGCGTTCGATAAATATCCCAACGTGATGTATGGCCATTAATACTCCAAAATGCACTATTACGCCTCTTTTTGTTATCAGATACAATAGTTTTAACGGATCTGATAAAAAGTGCGTTCTTTTTGGTGGTGCATTGTTGATGTATTGCATGATAAAAATAAACACCCTTTTTTTTTACCAATAATCGCGCATTTTTAGGTTTTCACACAATGATGTATCCTGGCCATGGACCCTAGTTTCAGCTCTACGTGTGTCCTAAAGTTAAGGCACTTTATCTTCCTGTGCCTCAGGCACCAAGATTAGATTGTAAGCTCTTCGGGGCAGGGTCTAATTGAGCCTGCAAAACTTTATGTACAGCGCTGCATACACTGTTAGAACTATATAAGAAAGAAGAAAATACTTATTATTCTGTTAACCATCACAAATACAGCAATGTGAGGTATTTAGTTTCTGCTGCCAATGCTTTGCATGTCTGTCTGGCTGGGAGTTAGGGGGAATCTAACTCCCCCTTATACTAGCAATCACTCTGCCACGTCTGGGCAGCCAACAGTCTCCCAGAAGTAAAGCTTCCTACATCTGATGTATTCTCGAGACGGTGGGCTGCATGTTTAAGGCCGTCAGCCCTTGTGACCCCACTGACCCGGAGCCCCATGCCGAGTAAGCAAAGGGTCAAGGAATCCTGCTGGTGCGTGGCAAGGAAGGGGTCTTGTTTGGAATAGTGAGCACGCACCGTCAGTTAGTCAGTACGCCGGTCTCACAGACGCCGTCAACTCTCACCCGCCCAGTTTGGTAATCTAGTTATGTTAGTTTTTATATTCTTTTATGAATACAATTTGATATCAATATATAAGCTTATAGTTATCTTTGATACATTAAATAATATATAAATATATATCTATAAAGGAATCATTTAAAATAGTATTATATAAATTTGTTGCATATTACGCAGTGAGGTCAAATTGTTTTCTGTAATTTGTCTCCCACTTTGCGGGTGGATTGGCTGCCACCTTTAACTGGCGCCTTTAACTGGCGCCTTTAACTGATTTGGAATGTGCGCTTTAGAAAATGTAAATTTTGGTGTGGAGTTAACAAGTTATATGTTTGTTATTTGGTGAATACGTCAGCACTGGGGTCACAAGCTGCAGTTAAGCTGAGGGCTCTAGACATTTTGGCTAGGCAGAATTTCTATTGTGTTACTTTGTTACAACAAAGCTGTAGCCTTGTTTACCCCAAAGGTTGACGGTTTATTTTGGCGAAAGGGGGATCTATTCTAGAGCAGGACTGCTCAGGTGCAGGGTGTCAAAGCAAACGTTAGTTTGTGCCAACAAATTTATTTTCTCTTTCTTCCTTGGAGCACTAAAGCATTATTATGGGATCAATGTAGAAAGAATAAAGTTTTGATGCACTTGTTAGTTTTTTTGAGCAGGCAAGCGACAAATGTCTGAACAACTTCTTACAGAATTTAAAACTTCAGATATGACAGATTTTTGGGGGCAAATAAAAGGCGAAAAGAATGAAGCAAAGAGACAGATGGTGAAGAGATTATAATCAGATGTATCAAAATGTATCTCCTCCCTAAGTACTCCTACTGACACTTCCATAGTCGCAAGCTGGGGAAGACGGGGCGAAAGACTGATACATACAGTAGGTACAGGATGAAAATGCCAAAGTTTGGCACTCAAAGTGCCTTGATACTATACACAAATCCCCAAGTGCAAAGATTGGACCTTCCCAGCATGCTCAGACTCAAGAGTGATGTCAAAAATCAGGACTTCCCTTCTCTGTCTCTGTCACGTTCCTCTTTCAAGTTAGATTAGATTTCTCCTGAGCCCTAACCTGGAGGCCGGGTTATACAGTAGCAGCACTCCGCACAACCTCGTTTATTTCATTTATTTTTATATTGCCTGAACCTGGAGAATCCATCCCCTCGAGATATTTGGCTTTATTTGTATTACTTCTCTATCACTTCTCTGCCTCAGTTATGCATTTGGATACATAACCTGTCCTGGTGTCTCTTTGACAAAAGCAGGCGAGACGCTTACCCAGATCTCCATCTTGCCGCTGTTCTTTTTGCACCGTTCCGCCAGCGAGTTCAGTTCGATGGTGGTTTCCGAGACCACCCCTTCGGTTTTACCCTTCACGACGATGTTCATCACTCTGCCCCTGGTAATGTGAGCGTCGAACGAGCTGTCCCAGGGGGGGTACATGGTGGGCTTGTTCTGGATGTACACCGTCCCATTCTCTGTGTTCAAAGGGACATAGTTAGTACGGATTCACTTGTCATATCAGCCCATTCATTTTAAAACTTAATTCAGAAAACGTGTTTCTTCTACGAACTGACTTTTCTCTTTCTTTGAAACTTGAAATGTATTAAAAGGTAGAATTTAAAAAAAAAAAAAAAAGTCGAAATACCAACCTAATAATATAATTATGATAATAACATAATAACATATCTAATAAACAGGATTACCAAATAAGACAACTAGGCATTACCTCAATCTTCACATATCTTCACTTAATTACTGCATTTTTTCTTCATCATCCTAATCCAGTTCACAATTTCAGATATTTAAGTAACCAGGAATATTGCAGTAAAGTAATGGTGTGCTGGCTAGTAATTAAAGATGTGCTTTCTTGTCCCAGGTTGGTTCACAGCTGAGACATACTGTACACTTTTGTGCTGTATTCCCAAAGAAACAAAAACTATTTGCTTTAGGAATGGTAACAACAAGGAAGCTAAATTTGATTTACATTAGACAAGAGGCGTCTAAGGCTATGGCCCCAGTGTCAGCTGCTGCCCGCGCCTGGCGGCATAGCGGTGCGTACACGTGTGCAAGCCGCAATCTGCGGTCGAACAGCAGGAGATCATGACGGGGGTGGGAGGAGCGTGGCGGGGGTGCAGCCATGATCTCATGCGACTGTTTCGCCCTCTTTGGCTGAACCGCCGCAGTTGCCAGCACTCTGTCGCCACTAGAAAAGACAAAAATCTGGTCTTTAGAAAATTTGGCCGCGCATTACGATCTCTCCATGTGCGTGCAGGGAGCTACTGGGCCTGGCGCCATAGAGGGGTGAATCTTGTTCCCGCCACTTGCGCAGCAGCTGACACTGGGGCCGTTGCCTAATAGGGGATATGATAACTATATACAAATATATTCGGGGACAATAACAGAACTATTAATCCCACGGGCCGTACCAAAGGACGCGGGGTCATCCCTTAAGGTTGGAGGAAAGGAGAATTCCCCAGCAACAAAGGAAAAGGTTCTTTACAGTAAGGGCAGTTACAATAGATAGTGTATGTTCAAAAAAAGGTTCGACATCTTTTTAGAAAGGAAAGGTATACAGGGATATAACAAATAATTAAACATGGTAATCAGATTGCCAATATATGGAGTCAGGAAAGAATGTATTTTTCCCCTTATGGGATATCATTAGATGATATGTCACTAGGTTTTTTTTGTTTGCCTTCCTCTGGATCAATATACTGTAAGTACAAATATAGGATAAGTATCTGCTGTCTAACTTTAGCATAGGTTGAACTTGTTGGACATATGTCTTTTTTCAACCTCATCTACTATGCAACTATGTAACTATGTAACTATGTAATTACGTGGTAACATTCTTTACAAAATACACCTTTAATACAATTTGTTTAGATTTCATGAATAGAACTAACCAATGTATTCTCCCCTCCTGAAAACTCTGTTTCCCCACGAAACTCGTCATTCGCTGCAAACTTCACTTATTGTTCTTCTACGTGCTGCTCGGGCCCATCTACATTATATTCCCCGTGTCACAGCAGCTCTCTCTCTCGCCTACAAACCTTGTCACGTGCTGATCCCTACCCCTGGAACTCCCTCCCTCCCAATATCTCCTCGTCACATTCTCTCTCCAACTGCAGTAAATAAAGTGCATGCCACCATTATTATTAGAACATACTGTATCAAAATATGAAACATATGGTGTCTAAATTATTGATACAATTAATCTAAGTCTTAAGGCTCAAACGGTCTGGGGCAAAACTACCTGCACAGTATTTATCAAAGCAAAAAATGATATTACAGTACATGCTATGGAACCTTTTTATCTAAAATCTAATGTTTTTGCCCTAGTTTTGCAGTCTGGAAATGCTGATAAATGATCTCCATTGTTAAATTTAACACATGACCCTGAAATTGCAGGTTGCTTGTCAGGTTATAGTTTAATCTTTAGCAGACACAAGGCACTGATAAATCAACCCCCCCACCCACACCCTCTGTATAAAGATCCACAATCAAATAAGTTCACTTGAGTTTTTACATTTTTTTTAATATAGATCTGAATACTGTAGTGAAATTTGTTACATTCCAGCATGTGCATTGGGTAACCCCTCCCAGTACCCCAGCCAAAATCACTTGCCAATTTTTGAGATGTTAAAGAAATGGAAGTGGATGTAATGCTTGTGCATACATAGGAGAATATTTAAAAAGGTCTTCCATGGTGTTACCTTAAAGGCAAAAATGCAGTTTCTGAACAGGATACATAGCTCATAAAGTGCAAGTGGTACTTTGTTCTACAGGAATACTTCTGAGATCATCAGTTACATAAATATACACTTATCCCAGCTGTGATCCACATTATTCATCATTCCTGACATTTTAATACTCTGTTTAACGGACAAAAACAAGGATTTGTTTCCAGATTTTTTTCCCCTTAACGCACGGATTGTGCTTTATACAGAACTTTGCAGGCACAGAGATCATGACTAGCAGAGCTTATGTAGCATGGCTAGTCCTGACTGCCTCTCTGTCCCCCTGTCATGTAAGTCCTTAGCCATCTAGGCTGTGACGGGCTATCCTAGGGGCATTAACCCCCCCTCATGCTGACTGAGTGGCAGGAATGGAGGTGACACAGGGCCTGTGTGTAGCCAATTATGGTACAGACCCTTTCTGGTGTCTCATAGAGGAAGTGCCAAATTGTAGGGAGTTACCTCCTCCCCCCTAGGAGGGTTGGAAGTGGAGTGCTGTCTCCTCCCGGCTGGGAGTGAGACATGCCAGTCAGTCCCTCCTGGGCTGGCTGAGCAAGAGAGATCAGAGGCCTCAAGACTACCAGAGAGCAAGCACCATCCAGAGGCCTGGGACCCTCTTATAACCATATGCATCCGCTGTATGACATCTGCAGTGACTGGCCAAATAAAGCCCTTTGTTTTATATACCCCTGCCTGAGTTTACAGTCTGTTGGGCAGGGGTGTGAAAGAAGTCTGTTCTGGTGGGGGACTGTCTCTGGGAACCCTGGAGCCCACCCGAGCTGGAGGCGCCGACACCCTGAGTGAAGACTGAATATCACCGAAATACTCCTTGATAAAGTGTATTGTATACATGAAACGCATAGGAGGGCGTTTACCTTCTTTTTTTATGATGGATCAATGAAGATATTTTTATACATCATCTTGGGAACCACTCCATTGGCTGTGCGCAAGCTTTTCTCTTTTTCTTCTGAATATCACAGAAAGCCTGCCCTGTTGGTCCCCATCATCGCAGACACTCAGCTCTGCTGGACCCTCACAGGTTTGCTAGCACCATGACACCTGTACCCAGCAGTACGTCTTCCAGAGAGGGGGGAGGGGGGCTGGGCTACACTTACAAGCTATGTTTTGGTGCTTGATGCACAGGGAGATAAAGTGACTTGTCCAATGTCACAAGAAGAGCGGACACAGCACTTTAACCTTCAGCCCCATTTACTGACATTTAACAACTGCAAACTTTTCAAACCATTGAGGCCCACAGTTCAAAAATAAAATATATATTGTGACAGCATAGAGGGCTGTACTGTGAGTGTTAACACTGCATTGTCACAAAAACATTGGCTACATCGGTATACTGTATATACAGTACATACAGTAGTCCTACAACAGGGAAGATGGTTCTAGTGAGTAGATGTGTGTAAAGTTGTCACACTTGGTTTTAATTATGTTCCTGAATAATTGGGGAGGGGGACAGACCACTCTAGGACTGTGTTAAGGTGCTACACAGAGGAAAGTGGATAAACAATACTATAGAACTGGGGAGAGAGTCTCCGTGCCTCCTGCTAGTGTGCACACTTAAATCAGTGTATACTAGGAAACAGTTAAACAAACAAAACTATCAGAGTAATGAAGATAGTTAAAACATAACATGTAGTTATATAAATAAAATAAATGGTACATAAAAATTTTAAAAAAAATCAAAGAGGGTTAGAATGGTATATACTGGGAGGTAACCGCCGTTACTAGGATATATACTGGGAGGTAACCGCCGTTACTAGGATATATACTGGGAGGTAACCGCCATTACTAGGATATATACTGGGAGGTAACCGCCGTTACTAGGATATATACTGGGAGGTAACCGCCGTTACTAGGATATATACTGGGAGGTAACCGCCGTTACTAGGATATATACTGGGAGGTAACCGCCGTTACTAGGATATATACTGGGAGGTAACTGCCGTTACTAGGATATATACTGGGAGGTAACCGCCGTTACTAGGATATATACTGGGAGGTAACCGCCGTTACTAGGATATATACTGGGAGGTAACCGCCGTTACTAGGATATATACTGGGAGGTAACCGCCGTTACTAGGATATATACTGGGAGGTAACCGCCGTTACTAGGATATATACTGGGAGGTAACCGCCGTTACTAGGATATATACTGGGAGGTAACCGCCGTTACTAGGATATATACTGGGAGGTAACCGGCGTTACTAGGATATATACTGGGAGGTAACCGCCGTTACTAGGATATATACTGGGAGGTAACCGCCGTTACTAGGATATATACTGGGAGGTAACCGCCGTTACTAGGATATATACTGGGAGGTAACCGCCGTTACTAGGATATATAATGGGAGGTAACCGCCGTTACTAGGATATATACTGGGAGGTAACCGCCGTTACTAGGATATATACTGGGAGGTAACCGCCGTTACTAGGATATATACTGGGAGGTAACCGCCGTTACTAGGATATATACTGGGAGGTAACCACCGTTACTAGGATATATACTGGGAGGTAACCGCCGTTACTAGGATATATACTGGGAGGTAACCGCCGTTACTAGGATATATACTGGGAGGTAACCGCCGTTACTAGGATATATACTGGGAGGTAACCGCCGTTACTAGGATATATACTGGGAGGTAACCGCCGTTACTAGGATA
Organism: Ascaphus truei; assembly: GCF_040206685.1. Taxonomy (NCBI): domain Eukaryota; kingdom Metazoa; phylum Chordata; class Amphibia; order Anura; family Ascaphidae; genus Ascaphus; species Ascaphus truei. The sequence continues at coordinate 17,740,273 of NC_134487.1, forward strand.
TATACTGGGAGGTAACCGCCGTTACTAGGATATATACTGGGAGGTAACTGCTGTTACTAGGATATATACTGGGAGGTAACTGCTGTTACTAGGATATATACTGGGAGGTAACTGCTGTTACTAGGATATATACTGGGAGGTAACTGCTGTTACTAGGATATATACTGGGAGGTAACTGCTGTTACTAGGATATATACTGGGAGGTAACTGCTGTTACTAGGATATATACTGGGAGGTAACTGCTGTTACTAGGATATATACTGGGAGGTAACTGCTGTTACTAGGATATATACTGGGAGGTAACTGCTGTTACTAGGATATATACTGGGAGGTAACCGCCGTTACTAGGATATATACTGGGAGGTAACCGCCGTTACTAGGATATATACTGGGAGGTAACCGCCGTTACTAGGATATATACTGGGAGGTAACCGCCGTTACTAGGATATATACTGGGAGGTAACTGCTGTTACTAGGATATATACTGGGAGGTAACTGCTGTTACTAGGATATATACTGGGAGGTAACCGCCGTTACTAGGATATATACTGGGAGGTAACCGCCGTTACTAGGATATATACTGGGAGGTAACCGCCGTTACTAGGATATATACTGGGAGGTACCCGCTGTTACTAGGATATATACTGGGAGGTAACCCCCGTTACTAGGATATATACTGGGAGGTAACCGCTGTTACTAGGATATATACTGGGAGGTAACCACTGTTACTAGGATATATACTGGGAGGTAACCGCTGTTACTCGGATCTGGCCCTGATATACTGTACTGTAGTACAGTCTTAGAATCAGTATTTATGAGGTTGGTATCAGTAACGTGAGTCTTTAGCAGAGGTATAGTAATTTATCTAGGAGCATTGGTGTATTTAGTGCACCTTGTATACAGATCCCAGAGCAGTGAATGCTAATGTATTTCAGAAGTAACTTGGTTTTGAGGAGGCTGTTAGTTCACAGTTACTCTGAAAGAAGGGGTGTATTGATACATTCGGGGTAGTGCTGCGTTGGACGAGCCATTATAATACTGTACTGTGCGGGGCTGGCAACAAATTAAGTCTTCTAAACAGATTTATTTTTTAAATGTTGCATAATATATACACAATAGTAAAATGCACTTAGGAAAATGTAAAACTCCTACCGTGGTGTTGTGTGGACCTCAACAACTATCCAACAATTATCAGAGCTGGCCTATGCGTCTTTTACAGAAGACTACCACTACATCAAGTGTAGGACCAGAAAAATCCCATTATTCCTGTGAATCTTTTCTGCTGTTCTGCCATCTAAAAGATGAAATATGGCAGACCTTAGTTTTAGACTTGTTAACAAGTTTGCAAAACTCTACCAGCAGCGCCGCCATCAAGGGGGAAAAACTAGGACACGTGTCCCAGGCCCGACCGCTGTGGGGGGGCCTGCCCAGTGGTCCTGCCCAATTCTTGCACCTGGCTGCTGGGCCTCTGTTTGAGGCCAGGCCCCAATCCCTCCTCCCCTGCTGGATAGCGCCAGAAGTTGGGCCCGTCCAGATGTCATGTATGTGTTTTGAGTGGGGGAAGTTGAGTGGAGTGGGAACATTGAGTGTGATGGTAAGGGGAGGGGATTGAATGGGGATGGATTGAGTGAGAGAGGAGAGGGATGAGAGGAGGAGGGATTGAATGAGTGGAGAGGGTATTGAGTAAGAGAGGTGAGAGAAGGAGGGAGTTGAAATAGAGGGAGAGGAGTGAGAGTGAGGAAGAGGGAGAGATGGGGAGACAGAGGAAGGGCGAGTGAGCGAGGGGAAAGGAATGTGGGTGTAGGAAAGCGGTTTATGGCCTGGTTTACCTTAATGAATGTGACTAGCCATCCTCTACTCCACACAGCTTGTACCACAGGCCCTAGGTCTTTTACAAGAATATATTTAGACTTTTATTGAAACACAGAAACATCAAATAATTCACTTGGACTGGGTTGTCAGCATCACTTAGTCACAGGCACCTTGCTAAACAAGGATTCATGATGAAGGATCTCTAGGGGACTAAAATATTGCCTTCTCCTTGGACTTTATTACCTACTTTCTGTATGTCTGAAATGTACTGCGCTATATCCTTTTATTGAATGTGATGTTTGGGTGACGTATTTAACTATTTTTCACCGATACATGAACTTGCGAGTGCATTGGAGAACTTTCCCCTTACTCATGTATTTTAAAGCTGCAGTTCAGTCTTTTTTTATTTATTTTTTACTTCAATAGTTTCATGTGGACAATCTCTAATTACCTAAAGAACTGCATAGCTGCCGGTCAATTCTTTCTCCGTCTATTGATCGGCAAAGTTTGGCGACATCTTTAAATATGGGGAATGTAAATCGTTGCTATAGGAACAAGCATGCTTGTTAAAATAGAATGCAAGAAAATTGGTCTTTCAAAGTTGTTTTTTTTTTTAAAACAGAAAATGCTAAAAGTATTTATTCTTACTACAGAACTGATTTATTTAAAAAGTTTACATGAGCCCCGATGAAATTCATATTCAACACATATACTGTATATTTGATGTAAGCCAATAAGATGTACAACAAACCGAGGAGTCAACATATCCCAAATACTACTCATACAGTTACCGTTTGCGGTTATTTATTAAACTGCGATCACGTAGATCGGGGCATTATCGCACGGAAACTACCCATTGACTTCTGTGGGAGTTTCTGTCCGATTGTGCTCAGATCGACACTAACAAATAACCCCCTACAGTGTATATTGCAAGTTAATTTCCTTAATCAGCTGTTCTCTTTCTATTACTGTAATCACTCGTACTCTATTTCCCTGCTCCGCTTTTTCTCCTGGGAGATGGAAATATTTATGTCCGATGCCCTCACTGTGATACCATATGGCAAGTGAACAGAGAACTGATACAGTTCATTTAACAAATTCAGTGTTGGAGGCACATTAGGCATAATAGAGGGAACCCCCATCACTGCCAGATAGGCATAGAGCACACTGTAGAGCAATGCGTTGCAGACCCAGTTGGTAGCAAAGGTGTTAAGGCACGATATAACCTGAAGGCTTTTTTGGGACCAGATGCACAGAGATGCAGAACATGCAGGATAAAACCAAGGATAGCTTTTAATCAGTTTCAAGTTGGTGTGTTGGGAGAACATTGCAATATATAACTGCAAGCTAACACATTGCTGATCAACCCAGCAGAACGAAGTTATATTATTTTACAGACCAGCTGTTCATGTCCAGTGAGAGCCAGAAGAGACTATCGAACAAGATGCTTGTAAGTGTTGCATGTGTGGTCCCCATGGGGTTACCCTTCCATCCCATAGTGTAGAGCCCTTGCCTAGTGTGGAGTCTCCTATACCTAGTGCAGGATCCATCCTGGTAGGAGACTAGAAAGCTTTAGCACTGGGTAGTGTCCCAAGCGGAGGTTATAAGAAGGTATAAGAGATGTTAAAAACAACTGAGGGTAAACTAGAAGTAGGAGTGACCCATGGTCAGTGCCGAGGTCAGACAGTTAGGCCAAGAGGCCAAAAGACCCACCATGAGGACAGGATCAACTGGGCATCTGTGAGTAGAGGGGACCTGAGAAGATAGGCTCCAGGGCTCCATAGAAAGAGACTGACCTGATCCTCCCATAGGTGTAAGCCTCCCCCTGGTAATCCCCAACACCCTTCTAGACTGCGCCTCTGGTTTCCCAGATCTGAGTTTGGACTTGCCAGATGCTTAGTCTTTGTTCAATAAACCACTTTCCACATAATGTGGACTTTACGGTCCTTACTTACGTCGCCCAACTTACCGAGAAAGGTACATTTGGACTGGCAAGGAACCATATCCAGCGATTCATAGAGGCTACCTGGTACAGTACCTAGTCTGACCAGTCACTGCACCTGCTGTAGCACTCCTAGTCAAGGCTACACATGATTAGTAGACTGATAGAAGTACTGTAAGCTGGAGGAAGAAAGTGATTGTTTAAAGAAGTACAACGGCTTTTTTATTAATAAACTTTTTTTCTTTAAAAACATAAGGAATCTGTTTTTTTTCTTCTTCTTCAAATAACCTCTTCCTTTTTGTCCTTAAAGCATCTACACCACAAACCTTTTGCTGGCACCTTATGAACTGAGCACTTAATCCGATTCACAGGCAATGTGGGCCACATTCACTTAGCACATTCACTTAGCAATGAGACACCTTACGGCCTATTCACCTGTATGTGCCATATGCGCAAGTAGGGCACACACCTGAGCCATATTCATCCAAGAAAAGGAATCCTATTAAAAGCAATGGGAGTTTCATGCGATAAACCTGGTGGCATTCTTTTGCGCAGACGTTACCCCGGTTTTGTAGCCGGGAGACATTAGTAAATAAATGCCATGGTACCTTCCGGACCCACAAGGTGTGTTCTGCAATAGCATTGCTTAGTAAATAATGGCCTGTATGAGAAAATGTGGGCTGGGATCAGGCCCATGTTGTCCTAATTTAAGGTCAATTTGACAGGATTAATCTTCTTGTCAATATATTTGTATACAGTATGCATGTCTAGAATATTGGTTGTAATAGATGTGTAATACAATGTGCATTCATAGTCATTCTTCTTTGTAGTTACAATACAGTGTGCTTGCTACAATTTGCATTCAGGTGGCAGCATTACGTGTTATTACAGTCCTTCAAGAGTCATGGACCTCTTATCCTCAGAACATTTTTACGGTTTTCTCCAACCTAACACGTATTAAATTCAATTACGCTATGGGGCATGTGCTTCTGATATCTATATCTTCAGATGAGACAACAAGTATTCTAAGGCTTGCCTTAAACTAGCCCGGGTACATGCTGGGTGTAACCTGGCTAGTTTAAGGCACGTTTAAGGCATTTCTGCATTGACTAATGACCCATCGGATTAACACAGCAGGGGTCCCTGGCAGTCCCATTCAGTTTGAATGGGACCCCCGCTGTTAATCTGATGGGCCATTGGTCAATACAGAAATGCCCTAAAAATGACCCAGCATGTACCTGGGTCTTTTTGGCGATTGCCACTGGTTTGTGTTAGAATAACCGTCGGCACTACAGTATATACACACATATGTACATATCACATTTTAAGTTCTGGTGGGTGAAAAAGGCAACAGAAAACTTAAAATGTGATATGGTAAACCTACCCGGCCTAGAAATATTTCAAAACAAGTATAAACCAACTCACACTGATGATACCCATCAAGGTTGAAACATGTCTGAGTGGTTTGTACTTGCTTTGCTAGTCCCATGCTGTGCTTAAAAGCTGTGTGAACGGCAATGCATCAGCTTAAATGGGCTCAATGTAAATGGATATTCTAGGCAAAAGATGACACGTTGTGTGCTTATTTGCATGTAATTTCCCAGAATCCCTTACTGCAGTGGGAGCACTGCATGCGAGGTGATAATGGGTGAAAGGCAGGGTTGCAGACCTGACTAAGACATGTGAATGTGCTCACAAGTGATATTCTTTATTGGCTATATTTATATCTACTGTACACACACACACACACACACACACTAATTATATACATTTGGAAAACCTCAAAAAGGCACAAAAAAGTAAAAGCAAGTGCACGTGTCAAAAAGAACATAGAAAAACTTCACCCACAAACCAAATGTGATGAAGACGCAGCACTCCATACAAAAGCACAAAAATATATTTGTATTGAGAAAATCCAATGTTTCGGTCCAGCTATGGGATATTCATCAGGACTGTGTAGAGTAAAGTGTGACGGGGTATAATATACATACATACATACTACATTCGTGCTGCTGCAATACACATGAAGAAAGTGATCTGTGAGGTTTCAAAAACTCAATGCCCGAAACATTAAAACACCGTTGCCACCAGTGGTCATTCCTCAGGTAAGGGGAAGTGTACTCAATGGGGAACTTTTATATACAAGTCTATTTACTGTACAAGTATCCCGACTGCAAAACCAGTGGAAAAAAAAACAGAGCCATATTCGCCAAAGAATAGGAGTCCCATTGAAATGTAGCTTTTTCTTGGATAAATCTGGTACAATTCATTTGCACAGATTTTGCCTCCGTTTGGCAGCTGGGTGACATTGGTGAATAACCACCTTATTATACACTAGGCCTCTAAAAAAAAAAAAAACTCAAGGCCCCTGAGGACACAGAACTGTATATATCTTATTTATTCCTGCACTGAATCTGCTGCAGAGATCGGTGTTACTTTGGACTGATAATAAAAAGCTCCTTGAAAAGTGCAATATGTGTTACAGAGGTGCACAGTGCTATGGGGAAGAGCCATTAACTATTTGAAGCCAGTGACAGTTAACGCAGAATCTCATGCATTAACCTTTGCGAGAGGTTAGTGGAGCACGGACAAGTGAGAGGAGGGAAATGGGACAGAGCAGTGGCCTAACAGCAAAAGAACGGGCTTATGGTTTGGGGCAAATCATTTGTCGAAGACGCATTGCCAACTCATTGTGACATTTGGACGGTAACTTTATCTGCGGTCACTGGAGCACCCAAAAAAAGTGTACGCTATGAAGGACATAAATGCAGGGTGCTTATACAACTCTGGGTACATTACTGTACCTCAGGGGTGACCAACTCCAGTCCCCAAGCCCCCCCCCCCCCCCCAACAGGTCAGGTTTTCAGGATATCCCAGCTTCAGCACAGGTTGCTCAATCAGAGGCACAGTCAAAGACTGAGCCTCTGATTGAGCCACCCGTGCTGAAGAAGAGACTGACTGAGCCACCTGTGTGAAGTAGGGGCCGGTTCAGCCATTTGTGCTGAAGCTGGGATTTCCTGAAAACCTGATCGGTTGTGGGGGGGAGGGGGGTTGAGGAATGGAGTTCTGCACCTCTGCCGTACACCATGTCATTTCTTCTTAAAATGATTAGCTCCAATCCATGATAGCAGAGGGTAGATAGTTGGTGTTAAAGCAGAGCAGTACTGCCCAAGGGGAACCCCCTATATGCAACGCGAGTCCTTAGCTGACTGGGACAGACGTAAGAAGAAGAGGTGGGAGGGATTCTCACCATTTCTAAGGAAACGTTTTACCACAACTTTAATCTACTTTGCATCTTGCTGATGAGCGGTCACACACAACACCAAGCATTCGTCTATTTGATGGGCGGCCAATCAGTTAGCCTTCCCCTATGGACTCCTAATGCCTATAGGGTTAACAACATCTGGGTATCACTGCGCTGCCCCGGTTGCGTTACCCTTCCGTCCAACGCTTTCCGATGCAACGTTTGAAGTTTTTAAAATTTATGGTTTGCAAATTTTTGTGAAATGATTGAATTAACAGCAATGCTATTGTCGAGCGTGCACGGTTTTTGTCAAGAATGGTTGGAAAAAAGAGACGGGTGCTGCTCAGAATTGTTGCTGCAGGATGGAAAAATTACATTCTTTTAACAGATTGTAACTGGTTAGGTATCCCAAGGAGGTGCTCAACTCCTGTCTTCAAGACCCCCCCCCCTCCCCAACAGGCCAGGTTTTAAGGATATCCCAGCTTCAGCACAGGCGACTCAGTCACTGATTGAGCCACCTGTGCTAAAGCAGGGATATCCTGAAAACCAGGCCTGTTGATGGGGGCAGTCTTGAGGACTGGAGTCGAGCACTCCATGGTACCCCCAAAGTAGGATCACTTACACATCGTCATAAAGCAAATATATCTACATTTTTAATCCCATTTTTTTCCCCACCCTTGTGTTTAGCAGGCGGACTGCTGCCTGAGGGTTTGCAGATAGCAGACCAAACATGACATTGTGTATTATAAGATGCATACCTGTTGTTTCGACAACTTCTTTCACAATAACAGCGCAATAAGGCTTCAGCATCACCACCTCCCCAGGAGGCGGATGGTAAGGTCCCACATCAAAATTGGAGAGGCTAATGCGTAGAAATGGAGACATCGCTCTTCCTGTGTGCCAAAGAAAACAAGAGAGAGAGAGAGAGAGAGAGAGAGAGAGAGAGAGAGAGACAGGCAAGTTGCTTCGTTATAAGTGGAACTTCTTTTTCTAGTCCCTTATCTTTGACAGGCAGCAGCAAAGCGAAGTGAGACACCCGTCTGACATAAAAAGACGCTTTTCCTTCCCTGTGGGAGGAAACTGCAGTGGTCTGTCTGCCGGCAATCATGTGTCACCAGTGCCAGCCTCAGCACCGCCTGATATAGCTGGTCACTCAAAGCCCGGTCACGCAGTGTCAGCAGCACCTGTTCTCACAAATTCAAGCACGTCAACCCTACTTAAAGAGTATCAGAGCTGCAATACCGCACTCGTTATTTATACAGGCAAAAAAAGGTTGGTAGGCAAGTTGAAAGAGTTGTTGACACAATAAAACACAAGTCCATTAACCACGATTGTCAATTAGACCCCTGAGCGTTTGTAAGCTTAATCAACTGCTTCCGTAGTAGCTATAATGTCACTCGTATCTTGCAGGGGGTCGGGTAAGACCAGATAGTGTACGTAACATTATACCATGCAAAGAGCATTGTACGTGTGATATTGGCACTATCAAATACAGAGAGCAAAATGGGCTACAACTCCAGGAACACAGAGGCCCAAATTCACCAAGAGGTGTTATGCCTCAAGACATCTTCTGGCACCAGAAACAACCTTACAACATATTTAAGTGAATGGTATATACGGTATCTTCAGACAGCAGAATGTGTCTTATTACCACCACTTCATAAATAGGAGCCAATGTCTCTTTACACCCAGAATAGAGACACTCAACCTCAAAACTTCTTCATATGGCGAACCACCTAAATGTTACCAGGTGTTTGGAGGATCCCCCACACAAACGTTGCTCACCTATTTATTTACAGTATATGCATAACATATTTCAGAGACACCCAATATAAAATGTAAACATAGTTTGAACTCAATGGACATATTTCTTTTTTCAACCTCATTTACTACTGTATACAACTATGAAACTTGACCTGTACCTAGAAATCAGCAGTCATTGGTGATAGAAAATGCACAGACCACAGAAGAGAGATTGCCTTAAGGGAATTTTGAAAGGCTTTGAGGAAAACCACTAAAGTCTTTGGGGACCAGTGGCCCAGGGAGAACAGTTTGGCAACCACTGCTCTTAGGGTTGCCAGGTGAACAGTATTGAACTGGACTGCCCTGTATTTGGACACTCTGGCCTGTAAAAAAAATGTGAGATACAGGCATACCCCGCTTTAAGTACACTCACTTTAAGTACACTCGCGAGTAAGTACATCTCGCTCAATAGGCAAACGGCAGCTCACGCATGCGCCAGTCAGCACGTCATGAAGAGCAATACCGGCTCCCTACCTGTACCGAAGCTGTGCGCAAGTGGGGAGTCTATAGAGCCTGTTACAAATGCATTACTTACATCAGTTATGCACGTATATGACGATTGCAGTACAGCACATTCATCGATAAGTGGGAAAAGGTAGTGCTTCACTTTAAGTACATTTTCGCTTTACATACATGCTCCGGTCCCATTGCGTATGTTAATGCGGGGTATGCCTGTAATGCTGGACATGTACTGTATGTGTTCGGTATTACCTCTCTGGACATAGTGATTATTTATAAAAATGTTTTATCAGGAAGTAAAACATTGAGAGTTACCTCTCGTTTGTACTGTACCCGAATATATTTATAAATAGCTAGCATATCCCCTCTTAGGCGCCTCTTTTCTAATGTAAACAAATCTAATATCGCTAGCCTCTCCTCATAAATCAGATTGTTCATACCCTTTATTAATTTTGTGGCTCTTCTCTGCACCCTCTCTAGTTCCATAATGTCTTTTCTAAGGTGTGGTGCCCAAATTTGTACTCCATATTTAAGGTGTGGTCTTACTAATGCTTTATAAAGGGGCATAATTATGTTTACTTCCCTTCCATCCATTGTCCGTTTAATGCAAGATAAGATCTTGTTTGCCTTTGCAGCTACTGCATGACTTTGGACACTATTGCCTGCTGGCTACAAGCACTCATAATCCCATTCGTACATTTAGGCATTACATCACTAGGATAACCTACTCTATAAGGCATGTACATATAGTCATATCTCTAATTCTCTAGTGAGCCCCATGTAATTAGCGTGACCAGATGTCCCGGTTTAGCCGGGACAGTCACGTTTTTTTAATGTCTGTCCCGGCTGCCCGACATTCTTTAAAATGTCCCTTTTTTTGTGGCTGTTCCGGTTTTGACCATCAGAACAGGGGGGGCAACAGAGAGCAAGAATGCTGACAGAGAGGAGAGCAGGAGGAGAGTGGAGGTGGTTCCGAGGCTGCAGCTGCAGAGGGTGGGGGCGGGGATAGCTGCCGAGGGTGGGGGCGGGGTTAGCTGCAGAGGGCGGGGGTGGGGTTAGCTGCAGAGGGCGGGGGTGGGGTTAGCTGCAGAGGGTGGGGGCGGGATTAGTGTCAGCGGAGCCTCAGCAGTGAGAGCCAGAAGTGAGGTGCCTGCTGCCAGGGCCCAAGATGGATTCCCCCCACCCATGCTCCACAGTGACAGTTAGGACATGCTAGGACACCCTTCCCCTGCGGCTGCTCCTCAGAGCTGGTGTGTGTGTCTGTGAAGGTCAGTGGCTGTGTGGTTGTGTGTATGTGTGTGTGCAGGTCAGTGGCTGTGTGTGTGTCTGGGCAGGTCAGTGTGTGCAGGTCAGTGGCTGTGTGTCTGTGCTGGTCTGTCTGTGTGAGTGTCTGTGCAGGTCAGTGGCTGTGAGTCTGTGCAGGTCAGAGAGTGAATAATGAGGGGGTAGAGAGAATGGAGGAGGGTGGACAGAGAATGGACGAGGAGCAGAGGAAGAGAGTTAGAGAATGGGGGACTGGGAGAGAATGGGGGTTGGGAAGGGAGATATAGGGACGGAAGAACGATATTGGGTGGGAAGGAAGAGGGAGAATGGGGGACGGGAGGAAAGGAGAGAGACTGGGGGAGTGAGCGAAAATGGGGGGGAGGGGAAGGTAGAGAGGGAATAGGGGAGAAGGTAGAGAGAATGGAAAAAAGGTAGAATGAATAATACAGCATCAATGTGACACTATTAGATAAAAATCATAATATTCATTTTTTAGTAATGTCATTTGGTTGTATTAATAATTTTTTTATATGTCCCGGTTTTTCATTTTCAAAATCTGGTCACCCTACATGTAATGCTGATATCATGCAACTTATACAACCTGCAGACTGTGACAGTACTCTGAATAATACTAGAATAGTCAACATTCTATTGTTTTTTTTTTTACTGATACTGCAGTCTCTCTCTCCTTCCCAAAGTGAGAACATAGGCCAGAGTACTTCATCTTCGGCGAGTTTTAGTTCCTGCAGGGCTCACAGATCTGGAACCACGTTCTTGACCTCATTAGAGGACGCTTTGGCACCCTTCACAACGTCCGTTGCAGCAGGGCTCGGGAGTGATGATCCGCTGGGCAGAGATGTCCATCTCCACTGCAGTCCAAGGGGTGACGTTAGAGGTCTGTGGGCTCTGTGGGTCGAACATACGGGGTGCTGCACCCACGACATCGAGCTGAGGGTAAACGTTCCGGTTCTGCCACACTGCCTGAACGTAGTCCATTTCCAGGAGTGCCACTACATCCTTCTTAGTAAATACGGCAGCATTCCGTCAAGATATAAATCAATGCAATCCTAATATTTCCTAACGCACGTTTTTAATACAACAAAGTGAACCGATAGTAAATAAATGCCATAGAATACAGAATATGAACAGAGGCCTCTTTTGATTATCCCTCAAACGTGACACTGGCTGGGTTAGAGAGATGGTTGAAAACCTCTGGGCTACATTATCAAGTCGATCACGTGAAACCACTTCGGGTTTTGATTCTTTTTTTAGAAGCGGTTTCATTCCGGCACTGGAAATCCAACCGGAATAGCCACAAAGGCTCCCACTTGCTGGAATTCTAGTACCACTGTTAAATGCAAAAGACTAAACCGCTTCAAATAACTAATTTCTTGCCACGGGGAGAGACTTTAGCAGAGTTTCAAGTTGTATATATCCCCCTCATACCTCCCTCCAAATAACATAGGGAGAGACCCCCTGGGCTCAAAAAGAGCACACCTGAAGGTACCTTGGAGATATTTAAATATACTTTGCATATCTCATTAGAATGAGTCACACCCACACCATTTCTATAAGACCAATTCTGACAAGTATAATGCCTGTAATATAGAGTGCGCTGGTGCGCGCGGCATTGCGAATGCACGTGGCGCGCGCGTTTAGTTTCTATGTTGTAAGCAGTGACGTGGGTGGCTAGGGGGCGTGGCTATAGACGTCACAGCGATAGCCACGCTGTTATTGGCTGTCAGCGTCACGTGACGTGGCAGCAACGCGAAAATACAAATTATCTTGTATTTGCTGTGATCTGCCGCGCAAACCACTCACGGGTCGACTGTATCAACATCAGCCTCCCACAGTCATTGTCATGGTAGCACACACTATCCTATGCCTTAGGCACCTGGTTTGATGCTAGAGCTGCTTCCCTATATAGCAGAGGTTGTTTGTGGGTTCTGATCTGGAGATTCTATTAAAGTAGTTTGAAGCAGGGGAACCTGGTTCAATTCCCGGTGTCGGCTCCTTGTGACCTGGGAAAGTCACCTTATCGCCAAAAACATAGATTGTAGGTGTAATGGTGTTTCCCCCCCCACCCCCCAATCGCATATAGGGGCCATTACTGGGTGCTTGTGGTGCATAACCCCTGGTAAACAAGAGGGCCGAGTCGTCCACGGTAACCTTGGGACACAGGAACAGGCTTCATACCCCACGTAATACTTAGCAGTGCAGCGCCTCCACCTGCCGTAGGCTCCAGGGATATGGAGGTGATCTCACACGGTAGAACTTGTACCTCTCCCCCCCAGTTAGATCACACACCAGGTAGGAGGTATATTGTAAAACAGGAACGGGTTTATTACTACTCATATTGCAGTAATACAGGTACTCAGCAGTCACCTGCCGGATCACAGTCTCTTCTCTCAGGTATCACCGGAGATAGTCCCTGGACCATCACTATGGGCCTAGGGCACCCACAGCCATCCTAGCTCTTCCCCACCTCCCTAGCAGAGACAGAGGTATAGTCACTCTACTCCTCCCTGGAGGGAAGAGCACATGTTAAGGCCCCAATCTCAGGCTCCCAGTCGGGACCTGCCTTCCTCATGAGGAAGGACAACCACACAACTTTAGGGCGGTCCTGCCCTTAAGTACAGCCAGAGGGCGGGCATCCCGTTGGCCCAGCCACAACAGGATATGTCACCCCCTGCTGTCACTCAAGTGCAGCACCAAGATAACTACTGGCAAACCTGTGAACACCAGGGTTTACTACCAGCCCATAGGGTAGATTTAGTAGCCAGGGGGTACCCCGCTACATAAGCTCTACAGGACAGGGACTGTGTCTGCAAAATGTCTCTGTAAAGCGCTACCTAAAACTAGCAGCGCTATACAAGAACAAACATTATTACTGTAAAATACTTTTGCAAATGGAGAAGGCATCAAAACTGGGTCATGTTTGCATAATGGATGATTTTAATTATCCAGACCGACTGGGGCAATGAGATTAGCATTACAACAAAAGGAAACAGGTTTTTGGGGGTGCTTAAAGACAATTATATGACCCAAATTATTGAGGAACCAGGAGAGGGGCAATACTGGATTTGGTCATATCAAACAATGTGGAAGTAATAACAAATATTCAAGCCCTGGAACATTTGGGTAACAGTGATCATAACATGGTCACATTTGAAATAAATTATCAAGAAACAGAGTACTTGGGTTCAACAAAGACCTTAAACTATAGAAAAGAAGATTTTAATAAACTGAGGGCTAATCTACAAATAATACATTGGAACACCGAAGGAGGATTGGGGGACAGCCAGAGAAGCCAAAAAAGCATTCACAACTCACCGGGTAGGGGTGGATTAAAAATATTTAATGAATCTACATAAAAAACATAATGGGGACACAAAACAAAAAAAGGGGGGGGTTCTCCTCCCACGGGTTTCATGCTGTCGTAGCGCTTTCTCAAGGTCTCCCCATTCAGTTTGAATGGGACAGCCAAGGACCCCCGCAGTGTTAATCTGATGGGCCATTAGTCTGTTTGCAGAAATGTCACAACATTACTGGGAGATTACCCCAGATTTTCAAAGGCAAGTGTTCAAATACTCTTGGCTGCATGTGTAGGATAAAGTATCTGTTGTCTAAATTTAGCATAGATTGAACTTGATGGACGTACATCTTTTTTCAACCTCATCTACTATGTAACTATGTAACTATAACTTCCATTTAAAAAAATAATAATAATAATTAAGGATTGGACCTGCGGGTCCCCCCAGATCTGAGACGAACTATTTTCAACACTGGGGACTTACTGGTGAAGTCACCTGGATTACTTGCTGTTTTTGTTAAGGGGGATTTAAATGGCCATCAAACAGGAAGCCACAACCAATGATGATACAGTTTCCTATTACAAAGATAAATGATGGCCCCGCTCAAACCTATCCTATAAATATATGTGTTGCCCAGGAGATGTGACATAAGAGAAACAAATAGTACTGTACATATAAGTACTGTGGAAAAGACTCCCGATCTGGCGCACTACTGTATCTAGAGTTAATGACATGTAATTTAAAACATAACATTTATTGTTTAACTAAAAAGAGATGTGTCGCAAAATATGATTGTAATTAAAATAGTAAAAAAAAACAGTTCTAGGTATTGAATAAATAAACCTGTTTGTTTCAAATATATAAGGAAAGTACCTTCTTAATTTAGATGGTATATTTTAATCCTAAATACTATACACCCAATTTAGATGTCTGGTTTTACTACCTCAGAGAACCTTAATTTTGTTGATATTGGAAGATCAGATACATTGCCAATACTGCCCACATAGGCAAGCGTGGAAACAGATGTATCAGTATCAAATTCACAACGTCCTCTACCTAAATTGCTATGGTTGAACAAATGCAACGGTTACACTTTTAGTAACTTCTTATTACATACATTGTGTCCATTTGGTTTTAGTTATTCTCCTATACAGTCATAGCAGAATGGTGCACCACCTAGCGTCTTCAGCTGATTAAAACCGCATGCCTAGTATAGGAACTCAAATTTACCAGAGAAGATATCAAATCTGACAAACGTATTCTCTCTTAAAGCTGTAGTTCAGGCATTATCCTGCATGTGTGTTTTTTTTTTAATAAATCAGTTCTGTAGTAAAAATAAATACTTTTAGCATTTTCTGTTTTAAAAAAAAAACAACTTTGAAAGACCAATTTTCTTGTATTCTATTTTAACAAGCATGCTTGTTCCTATAGCAACGATTTACATTCCCCATATTTAAAGATGTCGCCAAACTTTGCCGACCAATAGACGGAGAACAAATTGGCCGGCAGCTATGCAGTTTTTTAGGTAAGTAGAGATTGCCCACATGAAACTATTAAAGTTAAAATAAAAACAGGAGCCTGAACTGCAGCTTTAAATGGTAAATAGCTTAAGCAAGGAGCATTATATCATATGTACCCTGAAAAATTAGCCCTATAAAATGCCACGTTTAAGGCATATCAATTTATTCTAGTCCTTACATGACAACCAAGTCTAACAAAGCTGAAAGATCAATTGCTAAAGATGTTGAGGCTACTATTAATCACCCAAAGAAGATCACACACCAAAATTCAATCCTGCTTAGACCCTCAAAAATGGAACCATGTGTGTTCCTGTTAACCCTTTAACCTCCACAAAATATAAGATTGTATTAGGAGTATAGCACACACAAACGGTCGCTGGCATCAATCAGTACTTTGAGAGAGATACCCTTCCTTAAACATAAAGTTAAAAGCACATTGTTCTGTGTACCAGCCTTGCTGCGGTGTTTGGCATATCACACTGCTATCTATTAGTTCAAAACAGACCTGCTCAGTCCATGGTTGGAGACAATTGCCTCCCTCCTGTTACCTTAGCGCTGTATGTAGCCGGTATGTATCTAGCCCAGGGAGCGCAAACTTTTTAAGCTGCACCGCCCTACCAGGCCTCCCGCCCCCTCTCCTACCTTTTAGATGCATCAAATGACATCACATGACCCGCGGCGTCATTTGACGCTGGCGACGTCATGTCACACGATGCTGCGGCATTTGACGCTGCGTTGTCATGGAGACGCGTCTATTTCCAGTAAATTTCCTGTTGCAGGGGCCTCGCGCAATGCCTGGGGGAAGAGCGCGGGGCCTCTGCAACGGCCCACGCCCACCCCCCCAGACAAATCTCCCGCCCCCCTGGGGGAGGCGGCCCCCAGTTTGCGTTGAGCATACTAGCGCCTGCCCCTATATACACAGGAACCGCGTTGTCATGGAAACCTGTCAGACGCTATTGGCTTAAACCCTAACGCTGCAACTGCGCGACACCTATAGACCAGGGAGGAATTGTCACTTACAGATAAGGGATACAGTATAAAACAAACCCCTCGTTTAGTCCAGATGGGCTCAAGGTTTTCAATGTTTAAATCCTGCGCGCCTCTAGACGTAACAGCCCATCCTAGACAAACACAGACTAGTAGCGTGTTTAATTGGTAAATGTAACAGAATTATACTTTTTCTTTTTTTGAAGCATAAGTATGTTTGAATATTGAATATTGAGGGTTTTAACAATATTTACCTAATGTATTTTGGTCACCAGACTGTTTGACGGTCCTTAAAGCCACAGGTAAGTTGTTCTTTGATTACACAGTATTACTCACTGCCATATCAAAATAGGAAAAGGTCATCACAGCTCTACCTTAATATTCATTAGTATATGAAAGATATGGCGTGCATGGGGAATAAGAGATATGTTTATAAAATGATCAAGAGGTGATCACAGAAAAGATTCACCTCTTGATCACTGCCATATCAACCAGATTCAGTGGAACAACAGAATTTTTTTTTTTTTAAAGATACAAAAAAATTAAAAGTCACTTCAACAGTGAATAAATCTTTCCAAGAATGGCAAGTACACGGACTAGTTTAATTTCCTTCCAACCTTAATATGGGACAGCTTCTTAAACTGAATTACTGCACATTTTAAAAAAATCTACAGACTTGATGCAAAGTCCATACAAGCTTTTCCTCACTGCAGGGAGGGCTCATCTCATCCTCAACCCCCCCAAACAGGTCAGGTTTTCAGGATATCCCTGCATCAGCACAGGTGGCTCAATCAGAGGCTCACTCAAAGACCACCGCTGACTGAGCCACCTGTGCTGAAGCAGAGACTGAATGAGCCACCTGTGCTGAAGCTGGGATATCCTGAAAACCCCACCTGTGAAGGGTGAGGGGGTTTGTTGGGGGAGGGGGGGTTTGTTGGGGGAGGGTGGGTTGTTGGGGGGGGGGGGGGGGGGGAGGATGGGTTGTTGGGGGGGGGGGAGGATGGGTTGTTGGGGGGGGGAGGATGGGTTGTTGGGGGGGGGCGGGGAGGATGGGTTGTTGGGGGGGGGGGGGGGAGGATGGGTTGTTGGGGGGGGGGAGGGTGGGTTGTTGGGGGGGGGGGGGAGGGTGGGTTGTTGGGGGGGGGGGAGGGTGGGTTGTTGGGGGGGAAGGGGGGGTTGTTGGGGGGGGGAAGGGGGGGTTGTTGGGGGGGGGGAAGGGGGGGTTGTTGGGGGGGGAAGGGGGGGTTGTTGGGTATTGTTGGGGGGGAGGGTGGATTGTTGGTGGGGGGAGGGTGGGTTGTTGGGGGGGGGAAGGATGGGTTGTTGGGGGGGGGAAAGGATGGGTTGTTGGGGGGGGGGAAAGGATGGGTTGTTGGGGGGGGGAAAGGATGGGTTGTTGGGGAGGGGAAAGGATGGGTTGTTGGGGGGGGGAAAGGATGGGTTGTTGGGGGGGGAAAGGATGGGTTGTTGGGGGGGGGGGAAAGGATGGGTTGTTGGGGGGGAAGTATGGGTTGTTGGGGGGGGGGGAGGATGGGTTGTTGGGGGTGGGCTTGAGGACTGGAGTTGAGCACCCATGACTTCCTAGCAGCAGTAACAAAACCAGTCTGTATTATATGAGCCCTCTTTTTGTCATTTTTAGATCCTCAGGCCTGAATTTGCAGAGCTAACTTAGAAGGCTGAAAATATGGAACAGCTGTTAACCCCTTCACTATCGGGGGGGGGGGGGGAAAGCTCTGCAAGACTTTAGAGGACTTCATGGTAACTCAAATACATGCTCCCATTAAATGCTGTTGAGTTGTTTAAAAGAATATTTACCTTCCACAGAGAGCGAGCCGTCACCCCACATTGCCCTCGGGAATGAGTCGCATGACTGAGGTCACATCTAACCACGAAGTGGACTTGGTTAAATTATTTGGAACGTTCCTCGTTATGTGAAGAGCAGGTGCTAAAGTCTTATAGGGGTGGAGCTTATTGGGCTGACAGTTTTTAAATAGGGGCAACTCCTAACAGTCGGAGGAGGTGTTTCCCACCCGCCCAGCTTTTATACATAATAATAATAATATTCTTAATAATAATAATAATGACTGTATGTACGTTATATTTGCTGTTAATGCTATTTTGATGTATTGCTTGTCAGGGATTCTTTGCCAGGTGAAAAAATAAACGTGGTTTGCTGGCCCTACGGGACCAACTCCAGTCCTCAAGTCATTAGGACGGAGCCACCTGTGCTGAAGCAGGGATACCCTGAAAAACCTGACCTGTTGGTGGACCTTGAGGACGAGTTGTCCACTCCTGCCCCATCCTTTGGTGCATGATGGAGGGCGTACCGACCTGACAGATAGAGACAGTGGCTCGCGTGTTGGTGTAAATATGTTATACACGTGTTAACAATGTTTATTCAAAATCCCAAAAAGTTTATATCCCAATGTTTATTGGCTGGCAAGGATTTGGTTTGTGATGAGTCAGCCTGTTTATTGGTCTTTGGGTGGGACAGCCGGGGTTTTTTAAGCAGTGGTCCAAGCTGCTTGTTCCCCCCCCCCTCTCCCTCCTCCTTTAATATGTGCATCAATACAATCCACACAATGATAAGTCATTAGCTAAGTTCGGGCGGTTCACTAGATGTCTGTCAGCGCAGCAGAAGAGGACCAAAGGTGCAAAGTTCTGTGGGGAAGATCATGTGACCAGGCAGTCACTAGATACAATTGGTGCACTGCTAGAGAGAGGACAGGGCTCAAAAAGGGGTGTGCCGGAGCCTGTTTCAGAAGGGGAATGTGATGTGACTTTGTAAATGGTTGCTATAGAAAACAAAAATGCTTTTTACACTATAATACATTAAAAATGTCATTCAGAGTGGTTTAAAAAAAATGCTACAAATATTTTCTCATAGTTCAGAACTAATTTATTTAAAAAATAAAATAAAAATACAAGTAGGATATTGCATGGTCTGCAGCTTTAAAGGGTAGTAAAGGAATCCGGTAGTCAAGCTTTGTACAAGTTACACATGCGCATGACTTCTGTAAGAATGCCTTAGGATAACGTTTCAGCTGTTGCACACGCTCCACCCAAACTGGAATGCTTGAATTGGTGCTGGGGAAATCCAGATATTGGAGCTAAAATATCTTCTTACGTTGCCGAGTCTCCTAGAACCAAGGTGAACAATCTCCAGTGACATGTTTAAGGGTTCATGAATGGGAGACCAATGCCTATTTTTACTCCAATCTGATACCTATAGGTATTCTTTCACATTATGTAAACCCAGCATACTGACACTGGGGAGGGGGTTAATTTCCTCCTGTTGCTCCCTTTTGTCTGGTGTCATTAGGGTATTCAACAAGAGTTTGCACAGGCAACCCCTGCTTTCCTTTCTATTTATAGGCTCCCTGATAAGTAAAGAATAAGGAAATAAGTGGAATAAGGATAAAGAAAACATGGAATTCATCTAAAAGAAATTACATTTATAATTAATTAAAACAAAATGCGCATGGTTAGATTTGTTTCGGGAAACTATTAAACTGTTACCTTTTATTAATTTTTTTCTACAAAAAGGGGTGGTCTGGACAGCTATAAGGGATTGCCCCTTTAGTGAGAGGAACGTGAAGGGAACAGAATAATGAAACTAAAGATACTCTATTTGTGCCTTTAATATATGGGTAAAGAAAATGAGTGACATTTTGTTGAACTATCGGATTCTGAATAAGTGCTATTAGAATAGCAGAGAATTGGAAAAGATTACGCACGTCAGATGATATCAGTTTAAATAGGAATCCTGAAAACCTTTTTTACAAGTGAATTACACTATATTTAAATACAGAGGTATTGGATTTCCTGGAACCCACTACTGAACTTCGCTTCCTGTAGTCATAACACCCACCTACACTTTTGTTTGCAGTGATACAGAGTATGTTTGTAATTGACAACACCAGCATTACCAAGAACAGCCTCCCAGCTGTGTTATTGATCTGGTATTATATACAGTTTCATTATGGCAGTGGGTTCCAGCCCTCAAGAACCCCCAACATGTCAGGTTTTAAGGATATCCCGGTGTCAGCACAGGTGGCTCAATCAGTGGTTCAATCATGTGTGCTGAAGCAGGGATACCCTTAAACCCTGGCCTGTTGGGAGTTCTGGAGGGCTGGAGCTGGGAAGCGCTGCATTATGGGATTAGAGCAAGTTGCAGCTGTAGCAGGATTTACCTGCACGCTGCGCATCACGGAGCGAGTGGACTGCGGCCCCCCAGTACGACCGTGATCGCGGCCAAACGTATCGCAGCTCAGCGCGGGGTGAATTTTCCCCCCAAAAAGGATTAACCCAGCGGGTGTCCCTGCTGCTGAAGTGGACCCCTGCTGGGTTAATCCTACTGGGGGTGCCACCAATCTGGAAGGGCTGAGTGGTCCCCCTCTCTGCGCCTCCCTGCACAGTTCTTACAGGCGAACGTGCTGTTATTATTATTATTTTTAGTGCACAGGGTTGAAGCCGGGGGTCTCCAGAGCTGTACCACATTCATTTCATGTCCGGGGTCCCCCTGCTTCCCGAAGTACAGGACTATGTATCGGGTGCCGGCATCTCCTGCAAGTTTAAATGGCCGAGTCACATGACCGGGACATTTAAATTTACAGGAGATACCGGCACCCGATACGGAGGCCTGTACCCTCACGAGGCAGGGGGTCCCAGGACCTGAAAGTAATACGGTTCAGCTACAGAGACCCCCTGCTTCAATCCTACTATATTACGGATAACAATGTGATTTTAACATGTTAAAGAGCTGTGCGCGGAGACATAGAGAGGGACCGCTTCTCTCTGCGCAGCTCTGCGCAGCTCTGGCAGAGCGGTGCGACACGGTAGGATACACGCAGCAGGAGCACCATTCAGAAGCAGGAACCTGCGCTGTGCTAATCATTATGGGAAATGAGTATACTGAGTTTTTGGGAGCGGGCAAGCTGCGCCAGGCTCCGTTCAGCTGCAGTTTCCCTGCGCCCCAAAATTCAAGTAAATGAAACTCCACCTGTAGAACTATCTGGTTCTGGTTTGTGCTGTGATACTTTCTGTGGCATTGCTGTTAGGATGTAACTTTGTGTAGCCAGGTCACCTTTTTCTCCCCTCGACCCCCCAGGGAGCCTCCGTGGCCACGGACGCTGTCAGGTACTGCCAGAGGCCAGCGGCAGACCCGACGGCCATTCCGGAGGGTGGGGGCCGAAGAGGGAGCTCGCCGGAGTGCAGGAGATCTCCGGCGGCTCTTGCACAGGGTGCAGAGATCGCGCGAGGGCAGGGAAGAATCGCGCGAGAGTAAGGA
Organism: Ascaphus truei; assembly: GCF_040206685.1. NCBI lineage: Eukaryota > Metazoa > Chordata > Amphibia > Anura > Ascaphidae > Ascaphus > Ascaphus truei. The sequence goes on from NC_134487.1 coordinate 17,761,907, forward strand.
TAGGTAGGGAGATGTTGTGGCGGCCATTAGGAGCTAGTGCAGGCATAGGGAAGGCGCGCACGCGGCCCCAATGTTGTTATAGGTGCCCCGGGACTACAATTCCCATGAGGCTTAGGGCCAAGCACATCAGGTGCCTCATAGGAGCCAATAGGGCTGCAGGACTGCCAGGAGAGCAAGTGGATACATTTTGCGGGCAAAAGAGCACACTAGTCAGTCAGAGACCGGAGCAGCCCAGGGAAGGTGGTAGGGTACAGGAGTCGGGGACTCCCTGTACTAGGCCAGCACCCCCAGGGCCCGAGATAGCTCAGCTCCCCAGTAAGGTGAGTGTTGCCAGGGGCAGCCCTCAGGTTAGGGACCCTGCCACTTACAGAAGTGGGAGCTGGGAAAGGAAGGTTACAGGTTAGTTGGAGCAGCGGAGCTGAAGGGGAAGGAAGGGTGCAGGGAGTGAGTGAAGCTCCTGCATCGCGTAAGGTCCCCTACACCCCAGGTAGGCCCCAACTCCCCACCAGGTTAGTGGGTAATTTATAAGGGACGGCCCTAGATAGGGAGGTCACCCTTAGGTGTGTAAGGTGCAGGTTTTTCAGTGCCACAGTGGGTAATGCTGTGCGCACTGGCAAATAGGACTGTGTGTGTTGTCGCTGCATGTACTGGGAGCAGTGTGTGCAGCGTGTGTGGGAGTCTGCAGGCTGACTGTGAGAGCTGTGTGTCTGCTGCAGGCGGGTAGTACTAGCGAGTTAGGAGCTAGTGGTTAGTGAGGTTTATGGACTTGGGGTAGTAGGGGAGGGGGGTAGGTTATTAACCCCGCAGGCCCTAGGAGTGTCCCCCAAGTCACCTCAGGTTGCGGTACATCAGGGACAGGCCCTAGGTTAGGGTTCCTGTCACGCTACTGCCCGTTAGAGAGATAGGGATTCAGCGGCGGTTGCTGTTCCCGTGAAGCGGTTGGACCCACGTTGGGGTTCTGGAGAACATCACCTGGATAGGATCAGACGGAGGCATCGCACGTCTGACCCTTTGAGAAGATTGTTGCAGGCCCGAGCACCGGAGTGCTCGGCAGGTAACTTTGAATCCTATGTGCACCAACAGGCCTAGTAGTTCTTAGTGACTGCGCAGTAACCCACGACCTCCGTAGGAGTACGGGACATTGGGTGGGTATTACCGGACACTGGGTGGGGAACACCAGAAATTGGGCAGAAAGTGATACGGTTATAGCATAAGGTTATGATGTTGTGTAATGTCTTATATGTGTGTTAGTAAAGTGTTTGTTCATTCAGTAAACCTGTTATCCATAATACTGGTGTATGTGGTTTCTGAGTGGGTTCCTATGTTAGGGTTATTCTACATTTCCATAGAATCCTACATAGGTGGAGGCGCTGAAAGAAGAAACGTTCCAGAGGATTCACCCCAGGCTCTCACTAGCGGAGGCTCAGACCTCCTGTGAGCCTGCAGGTATACGCACCACACCGGTAACACCGCATGTTCTACTCACCCACACTATATATGCGATTGGGTGGGGTGGAATACCCGTTACATTTATATGCAATACCCAAAGTTTAAAGCAGCAGAACAACTTGCACTACAGTACACCCCTTTTTTTCTGATTGAGCCACCTGGCTGAAGCAGGGATATCTCTAAGGCTAAGGCCCCGCTCCCAGAGTCAGCGCGCCCGCACTGCAGACAGGCGGGGCGCTGACATACACAGACCGCGATATGCGGTCTGTAGGGAGCGGGAGCCGGAGCGGGAGGTAGGCGGGAGTGGGAGGTTTGAGCGGGAGGGGGGGCGTGGCTTGAGCAGAGGGACTCGCTACTCTCCCACCCTCCCTCCACGGCTCGGGTAAGTAAAGCAACACACACTGACAGAGGCAGGCACACACACACACACACACACAGACAGAGGCAGGCACTCACGCACTCAGGCACACACATACACACACACACAGACAGGCACGCACGCACTCAGACACACACACAGACAGGCACACACACACACAGACAGAGGCAGGCACTCACGCACTCAGACACACACATACACACACACAGACAGGCACTCACGCTGCTTTCCCCCCACACTCCTCCCCGCTCCCGAAGCCTCTCCTCCTCCCGAAGCCTCCCATCCCCATTGGCTCACAGCAACACCACGTGACGCGTCAACGCTAGGGAACACCAGCGTGTAGTAAGCTGTGCAGCCAGGGGGGGACCGGGACCGGCTCCGCAGGATTCCCCTGCTGGTGGGGAACTCGTGTGTGGCTGCCCGCGCCACCGAGCGCAGCGGGACCGAGGCCTAACACCTGGCCTGTTGGTGGCCCATGAGGACTGTAGTCAACCACCCCTGATCTCAATTGCAGTACATCTTACCATGCACGATCAAATTACATTCTTCTGATGCGAAGATGGAAAACTGTTCAAAAAGACAAAAAACTATCAACGGGAAGCAGAGAAATTCCCCCAGAGCAGGGGTGGGCAGCCTATTTTTCAATGTAGCCAAAGGTGTAGCGAATTAGAAGTGAAAATAGCCACACCATGTAAAAATTGAGGTATTATGTTGCGCATGCGAAAATGTGAAACTCGCACTGTTTGATCAAATTTATAAATTCTCGGGGCAGTTCTATAGTGTATGCGCCCCGAGCGAACGCGCGTGCAATTGCCGCATGCTTTTTGTGTGTATGCTGTGAGCGAGTGAGGCACTGTGTGTGTGTGTTAGTGTGTGTTATAAATAAGTTTGAAATAAATAAAGAAATACTTTAATAAAGTATTTATTAACATTGTACGTACACACACACATTTCAGCGGCGGAAGCGGTGCGAAATCTTTCTTTTCCTCATCTTCCCCCCGCTGTCGGTCGTTTCCACACTCACTGTCATGCACGCGCGGCACCATTATAGAAAGGCTGACTAACCTCGGTAAACTATAACTGCCGCACGCGCACACGGCGCAGAAAGCGCGCGCACTGTAGAACGGCCCTCAGACCGCAACCCCCCTCATCCTCTCCCCCCCCTCCTCCTCATCCTCCTCTCATGCCACCACCACTAGCCATGATTAGACATCATCATCATCATCTCCTCATCACTATCTCATTTAACCCCCCTCATCACCGTCTCATTTACCCCCTCATCATCTCCCTCAGCACTCTTGATCTCCCCCCAGCACCCATTATCTCCCCCCCCCGACACCCTTGATCTCTCCTCCCCCCACAGTACCCTTGATCTTCCCCCCCCCCAGCACCCTTGATCTCCCCCCCAGCACCCTTGATGTCCCCCCCCCAGCACCCTTGATCTCCCCCCCAGCACCCTTGATCTCCCCCCCAGCACCCTTGATCTCTCCCCCCAGCACCCTTGATCTCTCCCCCCAGCACCCGTGATCTCCCCCCCAGCACCCTTGATCTCCCCCCCCAGCACCCTTGATCTCTCCCCCAGCACCCTTGATCTCCCCCCCCACCAGAACCTTTGATCCCTCCCCCCCCCCGGCACCCTTGATCTCCCCCCCAGCATCCTTGATCTCCCCCCCAGCACCCTTGATCTCCCCCCCCCCCGGCACCATTGATCTCCCCCCCCGGCGGCACCATTGATCTCTCTCCCCCTCAGCACCCTTTCAGCAGTCCCCCTCATCAAGCACCCCGCTCGCCCCCCCCATGCCTACCAGATCGCGCGGCAGAGGCAGTGTTGGCTGGCGGGCAGCAGTGTTGGCTGGGCTGGCGGGCGTTTTTGGCTGGCGGGAGGCATGGGTGGGTGGCTGGCAGGCGGAGAGCGCATCACGCTGGAGTGGGCTGGGGAGGGAGCACATGCTGGAGCGGGCGGGGGAGGGAGGGGAGCGCCACACACACGCTCCTTCACTACCAAGGAAGGGGTGAGGGGGGGTTGAGGGGGCCGTCGCGCGGGGGGAGGGGGGGTTGAGAGTCCCGGCGGCCTTATTCGCCAGAGTTGAACTGCCAAATCGCCACAAGTGGCGAATGGCGATAGGGTTGCCCACCCTGAACCTAGAGCTTCAGCCTGCTCGAAATGCGCGGTGACACTTTAACAAACCATCCTGAAAAACGTAGGAAGATTGTAGGTAGGAACACAGAAATAAATGGTGTTATCGCCATCACGAAACAGGGTAAGAAAATATCAGATGAGACAAAGCCATTACTGAGGAAATGGCAAGAAATAGAGCAATCCCAAGACGTATGAAGACAATTTGAATATGCACTGATAAGGTGAAAAGGACGATCAAAGATGACTCTCGAAGTTATCCAAAGTTTAGAGAAGACAATTGGAAAGAAGCAAATCCTCACACTGAAACGACAAGATGAATCAGCAATACAAAGACTGTGCACGATAACACAGGGCATAATCCTGCCAAGGCAGAGCGAGAAGAAAACAACAATCATGCTCTTTACGGGAGAAAACATATTGTGTCTGAGATCAGATGCATTGTAAGGATCCCCAACCCTCTCTAATAGTGTGTCTGAGATCAGATGCATTGTAAGGATCCCCAACCCTCTCTAATAGCGTGTCTGAGATCAGATGCATTGTAAGGATCCCCAACCCTCTTTAATAGCGCGTCTGAGATCAGATGCATTGTAAGGAACCCCAACCCTCTCTAATAGCGCGTCTGAGATCAGGTGCATTAGAAGGAACCCCAAACCTCTCTAATAGCACGTCTGAGATCAGATGCAGGAGATACCGGCACCCGATACGGAGGCCTGTACCTCACGAGGCAGGGGGTCCCAGGACCTGAAAGTAATACGGTTCAGCTCCAGAGACCCCCTGCTTCAATCCTACTATATTACGGATAACAATGTGATTTTAACATGTTAAAGAGCTGTGCGCGGAGACACAGAGAGGGACCGCTTCTCTCTGCGCAGCTCTGCGCAGCTCTTGCAGAGCGGTGCGACACGGTAGGATACACGCAGGAGGAGAAAACAGATGCATTGTAAGGAACTCCAACCCTCTCTAATAGCGCGTCTGAGATCAGATGCATTGTAAGGAACCCCAACCTCTCTAATAGCACGCCTGAGATCAGATGTATTGTAAGGAACCCCAACCCTCTCTAATAGCACATCTGAGATCAGATGCATTGTAAGGAACCCCAACCCTCTCTAATAGCGCGTCTGAGATCAGATGCATTAGAAGGAACCCCAACCCTCTCTAATAGCAAGTCTGAGATCAGATGCATTGTAAGGAACCCCAACCCTCTCTAATAGCGTGTCTAAGATCAGATGCATTGTAAGGAACCCCAACTCTCTCTAATAGCGCGTCTGAGATCAGATGCATTGTAAGGAACCCCAACCCTCTCTAATAGCACGTCTGAGATCAGATGCATTGTAAGGAACCCCAACACCCTCTCTAATAGCACATCTGAGATCAACTACATTGTAAGGAACCCCAACCCTCTCTAATAGCGCGTCTGAGATCAGATGCATTGTAAGGATCCCCAACCCTCTCTAATAGCGTGTCTGAGATCAGATGCATTGTAAGGATCCCCAACCCTCTCTAATAGCGTGTCTGAGATCAGATGCATTGTAAGGAACCCCAGCCCTCTCTAATAGCGTGTCTGAGATCAGATGCATTGTAAGGAACCCCAACCCTTTCTAATAGCGCGTCTGAGATCAGGTGCATTGTAAGGAACCCCAACCCTCTCTAATAGCGCGTCTGAGATCAGGTGCATTAGAAGGAACCCCAAACCTCTCTAATAGCACGTCTGGGATCAGATGCATTAGAAGAAACCCCAACCCTCTCTAATAGCGCGTCTGAGATCAGATGCATTGTAAGGAACCCCAACCCTCTCTAATAGCGCATCTGAGATCAGATGCATTGTAAGGAACCCCAACCTCTCTAATAGCGCGCCTGAGATCAGATGCATTAGAAGGAACCCCAAACCTCTCTAATAGCACGTCTGAGATCAGATGCATTGTAAGGAACCCCAATACCCTCTCTAATAGCGTGTCTGAGATCAGATGCATTGTAAGGAACCCCAATACCCTCTCTAATAGCGCGCCTGAGATCAGATGCATTAGAAGGAACCCCAAACCTCTCTAATAGCACTTCTGAGATCAGATGCATTGTAAGGAACCCCAATCCTCTCTAATAGCGTGTCTGAGATCAGATGCATTGTAAATTCTTCTGTATTTGGTGCGAATTGCAGAGAACCCGTTAGGGATGCCTGTGGAACCCCTGTTCAAAAACACTCTACTACAGCATGAAATAAGAGCTTATAATGGTTGCAACAGTGAAGGGGAAAAAAGCAACAAAAAGCAGTGTGTTTCAAAGAGAAAAATCTGATTAACCTACAAAAGACCAAAAAATGAAATGTGCTCTTTTATGGTGAGTATTTTGGTTAAGAAAGGCACTTACTTATTGATGTAGCCAGGGTTATTATACCCACCCATTACACAGAATATCACGTTATAATGCAGAATACCTCCGATTTTAACTAGAATTCAAAGCAATGATACTGCAGAATATTACATAAACATCCCGCCTTAAAGCCTCAGCGGATGAAATAACCCCTGTTACTGTCACGGCCCCTTTTATTCTCCATCTTCTCCGAATTTTTTCGGGGATATTTTCTGAATGCCACGCACTTCACCGCACTTCACCGCGTTCATGCCGCATTCATACCGCATTCACGTTCATGCATTCAATATTACGATCGCGTCACAATACCGGAGCATATTCCGTAAAAAAATAATACTGCATCTGCCCGCGATAATCAGAGTTGCACCGATACGGACGCATTAGTCTAAAGGCGGCCGCAGCTGTACATCTGTACATTTATAAAACATGGAGATTACAAAATGTTATGATGCCTTTTTAAAGCTGCAGAACAAGCAATATCTTACATGTGTTTTTTTTTAATAAATCAGTTCTGTACCATGAGCATTTTTTTTAACAACTCTGAGTGACATCTTTAATGTATTATAATGTAGCAAGCATTTTTGGTTTCTATAGCAACCATTTACAAAAGGCACATCCCCTTTCTCTTCTGAAACAGGCTCTGGCACACAATGTTAAAAACTAAATCCCTTCTCATTTTAATTTTGATAAATATCATTATCACGATTTCTTGAGAAATCTTTTGTTATTGCCCAACATGGACTGCCACATTACCCTTTCAAACCAAACATATCTCTTTACAAATGCAAAATATTATCTTCACTGAGAGCTAAAGCTGCCAACCTGTCTTGTGGTCCAGGCAATTTTGGAGCAAGCTTTGCATACAGAAAAGTATTTTCCTCTTGCATATATTATAATGTAAATGTAACGGAGCGCTCACCACAAACAAGGCGTGACTGCGAGGCCGAGGTGGAGATTTGATATTACACCAACCCACAACCGCGTGGGCGCGTCTGGAGTGTAGATTGGTCGGGGTAGGACATGTCTGGATGGTCAGTAATACTTGCCGAGGTCGGTGTTGGAGAGTAGTGGATCGTAGGAGGTATTTAGTTGTGGTCTGGATAGGAGTGAAGCGGATCGTCGTTGTACTTTGCCGAGGTCAGTATTGGAGAGGAGCGGATCGCCGAGGAGCTAGCCGGAGTCGGGATGGAGAGGTGCGGATGGTCGTACGTAGCCGAGGTCAGAAGAGCAGAGTCCGGAGGAAAAGCTAAGGTCAGAAGCAAGGATCTGGCAACACAACAAAAATGTGAAGGCAAGACAGCAGTGAACACTAAGCTAGTAGGGAGGTTTATGCTCAGCCGATGAACCAGAGTAACGGCTGAGCATATAAAGCATACTGGGACCAATAAGTCAAGGCGAGAAGGGGGCGTCAGGAGCGCGTGCTGAGATTGGTTGACGAGGTGTGGGAGGGCGTACAGGCGGAGGCTGGTGACGCGGTACCTGCGCGCATAGAGCGTGCGTACGTGATGTGCCGATGATGCCCCTGCACGGGCGCAAACCGGAGGCAGCGCCAGAGGAGTCCATATTAATACTCGCCAGTGATGCTCGCATGCCCGTAGACCAGCAGCTGGTAGATGGCCCAGGTGACTCACCACAGGAGGCGGGGGAAGCGGAGCACCCGATAGCGGGCCGAGGCAAGCAAGATGCGCGCCGAGGGTAGCAGGACTCACGGATCCTTACAGTAACACACATTTTTTGTTTCTATAACTACCATCTACAAAGTCACATCCCCTTCCTCTTCTGAAAGAGGCTCTGCACACCCCTTTTTGAGCCCTGCCCTCTCTCTAGCAGTGCACCAATTGTATCTAGTGACTGCCTGGTCACATGATCTTCCCCACAGAACTTTGCATCTTTGGTCCTCTTCTGGGTCACTGACAGCCATTTAGTGAACCCCCCCAGCCGAATCTTCGCCGATCGGTCACAGGAGAATGGATCGGTCAGCAACTTGGCTAATTACTTATCATTGTGTGGATAATATTGATGCACATATTAAATGGAAACAATATTCTGCTCTAACAGACAAAATATTAAACATGACAAAAATATGACACAGTAGTTGAAGTAAAAAAGAAGACATCTTTCCACTTAGTTCAACCTTTTGCTGTATTTTGAGGGAGGTACCTTTTTATTAGATGTACTGTATTATTAAATAAATACTTAGCGTGCCCTTAGGGTGTTCAAGGAATGTTCTCCAAAGGGAGAATGCGTATACCTCTCCGCTGAAGCAGTGAATGTGATCAGAATAGAAATAGTTCACATCGCCGGGCACCAGCAAACCACGCGATCTCTATTTGTCAACTTATTCTGCCGCACTGTACATTTTGATTATTTTAGCGTCTGCCAGAAGTTTTCAAGCGCACTCATCGTCCCCTTCGTTACGTGTTAAAATTCACATTGATTATCTGCAAGGAAGTATGCAAAAGAAACAGCTGAACCTTGTATTTCATGGATTGAACGCCTGTAAGAAAGCAACTTGTCAAGTGCTTAATCAGCCGTGCTTGTTCAGCACAGCGACAGCGGCTAATGAGACACATCTGGCTCTAAGTGTGATTGGCAGGGATATAAAGAACAGAAACAGCAGGCATCTCACTTCCAGAATCTGATAACCAGAGATGCTGGTGGGACAGACTGTGTCTGGTGAACATAAGTCATTTCTTCTTTACCAAGTTAAAATAAGAAATAAAAGCATTGACTGGGGGATGGGGGGGGGGGGGAATGAAAGGACTATATTCATCATAAGTCTGATTCCGATTATGGCAATTTTATTAAAATATTTATATTTTTTACGTAGCGCTTTACAGACACAGTCCCGCAGAGCTTACAATCTATATTTTTGGTGCCTGAGGCACAGGGAGATAAAGTCACTTGGCTGAGGTCACAAGGAGCCGACACCAGAAATTGAACTAAGTTCTCTTGCTTCAAATTCTGTGCCATTCAGTGTCGTATACACAACCAGCCGCTCCTTCTCCCGTCTCTTTCTTTCACTATAACCTACGTGTACACTTTTTCTTGCGTTTTGCTTATTTAAAATATGTAAACGTCGCTGGTATCTCTTTCTCCCTTCCCTTCTCTCCCATCTCTTCTCTCTCTTCTTCTCTCTCTCTCGCTCCTTCTCTCTTCTCTCTCTCGGAGGAACTTGGAATAACCCCTAAAAAGACTGTTAACCATGTGAGCTCAGAATTACAGTAAGTTGCTGTGCATTAACCCAAAAATGTATTGGACGCACCCCGGATCTTTCATTATACAGGTTAACAGAATGGATTATTTTCATAGTTCTAAATAGTATTACACAAATAATTTATATTGCCTAATTCTAGTTATAAATAAAAAAAATTGTTACGTTTTAAATTGAATTTGTAGCAATCAGGTATTCAACCAACAAATTGTGTGTCATGCTCCTACATACAATACACATTTATTGAAGGTTTGTATCACTTTTTAGAACTGAAATTTGAATGTACACATTTAATTTTTTTTTTATATATATATAACATCTTGGTTACAAAGTTACATACAGTAGTTGAGGTTGAAAAAAGACATACAGATGCAGCAGCCGTTATTCGAACAAATCACGGCGCCGTTTTCGTGTGCGCTGTGTACTCCACGCGGCATTAACGCGGCCAATCGCCCCAGGCACACGTGTTTATCGTGGTTGCTTTGTTTGAATTTCATGGATTCTGTTTTGTATCCGTGGCAGAAATGAATGAATTGTAATGTGTACAGTACTGTGCTACTGTGTCAATTTCAGTGTTTAACACTAAAATGCCATTTTCTGCACTCGCGTCTTAAGGTGGTACGGTTGGAAGAAATCCCGCGCCATGGCATGGGTATCCCGAGGTATACAACACGTGATGTGCTCGAATAACGGCCGCTGCATCTGTATGTCCATCAAGTCCAACCTATGCTAAATTTAGATGACAGATACTTATCCTATATTTGCACTTACAATATATTGATCTTAGCAAATAGGCCCCTTTGAGAAAAGATTTACTGGTGGGGCTCTGCTTGGTGACGTGAGGAATAGGTGAATTTTACTAGACTCGTGGAGGAACTGCGCAAGATTCCAGAAAACCGCAATGTAATAGATGTTCAACGTAGACTTTGCATGTAATAGCGCCACAATGCAGGTGGTTGTGCAGAATAAAGGACGTTGGAATCACTGGCAATATATGGAGCTTCATAGAGAACTGGATCAAGGGGAAGTGCTCACAGAGACAATCTGTTCAGATTTGACAGTCTGTAAGTGGAGCCCCACCACGTTTGCTTCCAGAACCGATTTTATTGTGTAGGAGAATAAAATTAGTGCAGGAGGCCGAAGGAATGAAAAAAACTGGGACTATGAAATGAGATTGTTAGCTCATTGGCCAGGAACTCGTTGAGCGCTATGTATCCGGAGGTACGCCAGCGCCAACGCAGTTGCGTCCAAAAATTAGATTTGTTTTGTGTCGTAAACGCCACATATTTATCAAGTTTATTTCTACAGTTTTCGTATATGGCACGTGCTGCGCTCATATTCTGCGCTAAAAAAAAAGACTGACGCCACCTTTAAGGGAACAGAGAAAACAAACGCAGAAAACCATCAGGAAAAGTAACGCAAGCCGCACGTTCTTTGATATTTAAACCTGCGCCAACTCACCCCAAACTGCTCCCGCTTTCTCCGCTAATCTCCTTTCTCATCACACATGTCCCCGGAAATGGCACAAACACACCATATAATCAATAAACATACATAATTTCCGGTGCGCTTGTGTTGAAGGATAGCCGTCTGGAAACCCAAATAGTATGCTAACACAAGAATAACACAAGGCACTGCGGATTTTCTAATGCTGTTATAATGAGCCCAAAAAAACTAAGCGACGTTTCGACCAGAGCTGTCTTTTTCAAGTGGTAAGTGGCATAATTAATACATTAATATATGTTTTAAATTGTCTTGTTTGTATTGTGAAGCTCTGTATACATGCTCTGTAGAAATAGAAGATAATAACAATATTTTACGTTTACAACTTGATACTTAACTCCCTTTCAGTAGAGAAGATCTTACACTTGCCCTGAGACATTTTCCGCTTGCTATTGTGTCAACAGTAAAATTATTGGGAATCAGCTTTTACACACTTGACACAAATCACCTGTGACTAAAATAAGTTTTGCTGCCCATCAAAAAGAATGATGTACATATACTGTCAGCTTATTAAATCTGGTTGTTAGTAAGTAATTTGGCTGTTTCACACATCTAAAGTTCTGGTGCAAACCAAAACTTCTAATTGGAAACATGAAACAGAGAAACACACATTTCCGTACCATTGCACTTACTGTAAATATTGTTATGTGGCTGCAAGAAATGCAGATACAAGAGGAAAATACTTTTCTGTATGCAAAGCTTCCTCCAAAATTGCCTGGACCACAATGCAGGTCGACAGGTTTAGCTCTCAGTGAAGATAATATTTCGCATTTGTAAATGGATATGTTTGGTTTGAAAGGATAATGTGGCAGTACATGGTGGGCAATAACAAAAGATTTTTCAAGAAATCGTGATAATGATATTTATCAAAATAAGAATTGGAAGGTATTTAGTTTTAACATTTATGACCATTTAAAAGGTGTTTTTAAATCAAATATATTTTAAGATGTAAATATGTTCGAACCTTTGCCTATTACTGAACATCAAAGGAAGGGAGCGAATTACAAATCCCGTTCAATGTGGAATGCCTATCATACTTTGGCCACACATATTGTATGAAACTAAACCCCACATTTAAATGAAATGGTGTACGAACTGCAGTAAGAAACGGTGAATAATGATGAAATGTTGGGTTTAGTAAATTACGGTTGATCTTGTGTTTTTTGCTTTTAGATTTTTTGGTCATTCTTCATCAGCACTCCATTAAAAAAAAAGTGATAAAACATTGCATGTACTATTTTGTATTTATATAGAACAATGCTTTATTACCTGGAAGTTGAGAACTACCATTAAGAGTTACCTGTTGTTTTCAAGTATGTCCTGGGCACAGAGTTATGGTGACAATACATGGTTACATTAAATGAATAGAGGTTATACATTCCAATGAGATTTCAGGACAGTTCGAGATATGATTATGGGCGTTTGTAACAGTTACAGACAAAATTAAAATGGGAGTCAGCTGAAGTTTTGACATTACTTGTACTATATGTACTGAGTGAGTTTAGCATGCCCCATGGAACTGGATTCCAATGGGTGACTTACAGTAGTATTCCGCTAATTCTTTTTATAATATATGCTTATCGGTTTTTTTATTATTGCAATATGACGATCATATCTGTACATTATCAACGGCAGTGTTTCTGACTTCTTTGAAGTGGTGTTCGTTAACCTAGTAGTTCCTGTGTCTCATGACTGCTGCTGTGGTTAGCACATTTCCTGGTACCGAGTAGAACATATTGCCAGGTGAATATCTCTCTCTGCACATGCCTACGGCACCATCATCCTTGTTGTATTCGTGTGTGAGTGCTGTCTGTGCCGTATAAACAATGGTTTTCTTTCATTTTCTTACTATTGCATGTAAAAGCACGCTCCAATTTGTATTTCTATTAGCATATCCCCATTCTATTTGGCGTCAGACTTTACAAACGATAGACCTTTTAGAACAATTTCATTCAGTTGGATTTCTTAAAGGTGGTGTTTGTAAAGAATGAGGGATAGAAACGGGCGTTTTGATGCACTGCTCTGGTTTTTGCTGCAACCGTTTCTCACAACTGATGCAGAATATTAGAGTTGCGTCATATGAGGTATAGGGTATTTTTGGAGGCTAATAAAATGGGAAAAGTGTGGCACACAGTGACACAGAATGTGATACATCTCATTATAATATGTGAACCATGTAACCTTCCCCAACTCCTCCTACTGACTCTCCCCAACTCCTCCTACTGACTCTCCCCAATGCCTCCTACTGACTTTCCCCAACGCCTCCTACTGACTATCCCCAACTCCTCCTACTGACTCTTCCCAACTCCTCCTACTGACTCTCCCCAACTCCTCCTACTGACTCTCCCCAACTCCTCCTACTGACTCTTCCCAACTCCTCCTACTGACTCTCCCCAACTCCTCCTACTGACTCTCCCCAACTCCTCCTACTGACTCTCCCCAAGGTGCAAGCTGGGGCAGAGACGCAGAATGTGATGCATCTCTAATCTGTGCGTCATGTAACTCCTCCCCAACTTCTCCTACGGACATCTGCTAGGGCCCACAGGGCAAAATTATGGCAAAATGCTTTGATACATGCAGTAGATGCAGGATGAAAATGCAGTTTTGAACCCAAATTGCCTTGATACATAGAGCTCTTAGGAGCATATATATCACGGCCAATGTGGAGCAATTCTGGGCAAAATAACTGCAGTGTATGTATCCAAGAAAAAAGTCCCATTGAAATCAATAGAATTTTTTACATTTGATACATCTTGCGCAGTTTCTGTGTCCCAGCATTTCCCCCTTTGATACATGGACCCCTTAATTCTTCACATCAAGGTGCATATGAATTTAGGCAAAATCAGTGCAATCCTGGGGCAAAAACACCAATACACATCAAATAATTCCTATTTATTGCAATGGTATTTTGTTCTTTGATACATATGGGGGGTGAGGTATTAAGGCAAAGTTTAAAGAAAATTGCCATCATTTGCATCTTGCACTCTTCGTGTCAATGTGCTGAGGTCTCTGCTCCACGTTTTGTGCTGTGTGGGTCACTTTGCGATTTGGGGAGTTACAATAGGACAGGCGTGGCCGACTCCGGTCCTCAAGGGCCACCGACAGGTCAAGTGTTCAGGATATCCCTGCTTCAGCACAGGTGGCTCAATCAACGACTTCGACTGAGTTTCACCAATACTAGTGTAGCAATATGTAAAAATGGTGTACAGCTCCTTTCTCATGCTGACAGTAAGCCTGGTAAGTATTCAGGGTTGCCAGCAAGAATCATGGAGGTTTGCCCTCACAACCTGGTGAGGTGTCATATGTAACCAGGGAAGTGACAACATGCTCTGTGTCACTGTTAGTGACACAGAGGTATGTCTGTTATCTGAGTCTATCTGTTTTTGTAGAATTTTTTGTAGAACCTTTTGGACTATTCGGTTGGGTTATTTACACTAGATAATTTTTATATATTTTTATAATCATATCTTTATTTGTGTATTACAGGCTGTAACCAACCTGTATCAGTTCAGGGTTTTAGCAACGCCTGTCTGTGGCTTCCAGGGGAGTCTTGTGAGACGGGGGGCGTGCATTCAGACCAGCCAGCTTCCTTACTGGCCGGTCAGCAGCGCGCTTTCACCTATCGGAGCTCACTGTGACGTCAGGGGGCGGGACTTACTGTCCGGTCACATGTTGTTCTCGGGGATCGTCTACTGACTGAATCATGCGTAGCGACGTGGTATTATGGCGTCTTACCCACAAGCCTTAGTTATCTGGAGCAGGGGCGCTCTACATGATGCTGCATGCACATACCTTGGACTTGGGAGTGATGACGCGTGATTGCGCGTCGCGCGCATGTGCAGTGGGAAGCGACCCGATTTCAACAGGTGTGTATTATTTTGTTATTAATCTTAGAGGGTATTTAAGACAAGGTGTTGCTCCTTAGATTAGACTCCTTGATAAAGGACCTACCGGTCCGAAACGCGTAGGAGATGCGTTTGTGTCCCCATGGGGGTTTAACTGTTTCCAGTCATGCACTGAAATAAAGGACTTTTAATTCAATTTTCCACCTGGCTCCCTGGCCATTTGCTGCCTTTTGCTGTTCGTGATGTTTCTTCATGGCTGGCACGCCACTGCTATCGACTTTGGATGCTACAGGAGTGGGTAAGAGACTTTAATTTTGACTCTTATTGCTGAGTACTTGGAGGACTTTATTCCCATAGTGACTCACAGGTCATGATATTCATATACCCACTCCTAATCCTATACTGCTATAATCATGGATTCATACCTATGTGATTAGTGTCACTGGGTGGAGCACCCCATTTGTTCACTCTTATATAAGACACAGCACTGCCAAAAGTTAGTCTGTTCTGTAGGGGTGATGTTCTAGTTCAAGGTGAAGTGTCTGCAGCAGTCAAGGCTGTCAGATCCAAGTGCTAGCTGACTACACACTGTGTCAGGGACCTGACACAGATGGTGATCTCCCTCAGGGGAGAGGTGAGCCAACTCTATTGAGAGAGGAGGAACCTTCTGAAGGGGGTACCTCAACAAGATGAGCGGCTGAGAACGACCGCGATGAGGGGCAGTCTGCCTAATAAGATGACAATAAAGATGCCCTTGTTCACTACTTCCCTTCTGTGTGAGTGTGGAGTCATTCTGCAGAAGGAGGTACCACAGAGGAGTTCCCCATCAGATACATCCCCCTGCGGCAGCAGAGATCCTGATGGGGTGGAGGCGCTGCATCGAATGTGAGTAGGACTCCAAGCACACTACCTCAGACGCCTGTCATGGTGATATTCCCCTATACCAACCAGCGGGAGACTCAGGAGTCCTGTAAGCCAGCAGGTGCACCACAACATACACATCCATGTAATTGGGGGCTTTTCCTTACATATGGGTCAGGATATCATATTGTAAATCATGGAGTAATTCAAGTGTCATTGAAGCAGTTGGCGGCAAGAGATGCATTAAGTATATTTGCTTGTAGATTTTATTTTTTATCGAACACTAAGCCACTGGTTGAGCCACCTGTGCTGAAGCAGGGAGAGCGTGAACCCCTGACCTGTTGGCGGCCCTTGAGGACTGGACTTGACGCCCCTGCAATAGGAGGAGTCGGGGAGATGTCACATGATGCACAGATTATAATGAGATGCATCAAACTCTGTGTCTCCCCGCGTCACGTTTTGATCTTGCTATTGCGTGAAAGAAACCCGTCACATTTGAGGGGGGTGTAAACGTTTCTGGCTACCAATTTTGGTCAAATAAAGAAACCCGGTCATATATTTGATGCAGGTGCAAGCAGAAAAGAGAGCAATGTTTCAAAACAAACGTCTGTTTGTACTATTACATCTGCCTTACTTTGCTGCAGAATGATACATACTGTATGGGCCAAAATCATCCACAATGTAACAAATGTCTAAATTCTGATTTCAGGCAAAATCTACATACAAAAGAAAGGGGTACTTTTTTTTTTTTTTTTTTTACATAACTGAATATAATATCTAGTTGGGCTCACCAAATATATACAGTATATGAGAGTTGAAATAATTTAGTGCAAAACGTTCTTTTTCTTCCAAACGATTATCTACAATGCGCAGATATAAATCAGAAAAAAATTATAATCAGAGTTTTTAAATGTAGATTGTGGCCAGTGCTACCAAATCTGTAATTCAGTGAGTAATTCAATTGAAGCAGTTGACAATACGAGATGCATTTACTGTAGTATATTTGCTTGTAAATTAAATTTTTATCAGGAGCAAGAGTGAATATACAATTTATAGTGAATAAAAAGAACCCCATCAATATTTCCGACCCTGTTTAGTTTTAGTGACCCAGCATGTTAAATTCTTTCCCAGGCTTTTTTACCACTGTTTTTTTTCTGGGTGACACTGGACAATTTGCGAGTGTTGAAAGGTTCCTTGTGACCGGCGGCCCATGTGTGGCGGCTGCCGTCTTTCTGAATTCACATGTATGGCGGTGCTCCCCCTCCTGCAGCGTCATGATATCACAGCGTAACATAACATTGCGTCGCCATGGCGAAGCGATGCTGCAGAAGGAAGGCCACGGCGCATTAGGTAAGACAGTCACCTACGCGCGCAAACACGCACCTCCCCCAGCTACCTGTGTGTAATTACTGTGTGTGTATTGTTCCAGTGAGGGGCTCCTGCCACCACGCTGGAATCCCTCGCCGGTGGAGGCACTGCACCAAGATACTAAGTATACCCCAGGCTTCCAGTGGCGGAGGCTCAGGCCTCTTGTTAGCCAAACAGGTGACAGCAGCACAGGTAGTTTCAGTACCCAGGGGATACAAGGGCTACAAGGGCAAGCAGGGAGACTATAGAGCCTGTTACAAATGCGTTATTTACATCAGTTATTCACATATATGACGATTGCAGTGCAGTACATGCATCGATAAGTGGGAAAAAGGTAGTGCTTCAGTTTAAGTACATTTTCACTTTACATACATGCTCCGGTCCCACTGCGGACGTTAATGCGGTGTATATATATATAATATATATACAGGCATACCCCGCATTAACGTATGCAATGGGACCGGAGCATGTATGTAAAGTGAAAATGTACTTAAAGTGAAGTATCATTATCGCTTTGCTTTTCGACCGAGTAAAAATGATTTCCCCACCAGTGCTCCTTGACCTTAGGAAAAGAACATAGCTCTTGAGAGCTTATCTTTAAATATTTATTCTGTTAGTCCTATCGTAATCTTTGCACAAGTTCAGGCTTTGGAAATGGCTCCTTGAAAAGTAAAGTGGGTTTGACATTGAGAAAAGGAAGCTGATAAGCATTAATGGTGCAATAAATGTTGGTTAGGAAAAAAAAATCTACTTTTCAAGCAAAAATTCTTCCTTACTATTTTCAGTGAACAGATTTGTAAAAATAAATAAATAAAATGTCTCCATGAAGCAAAATAGCGTATGCTGTGAATTACTCTGAATCCCACAATATATCAACCCCGTGGCTCTCTTATGCGGCTCAGAAATGTTTCACTGTACATTGTGGCGTTTACAAACTGGATCCGTGTCCTTGTGTTCCAACTTCCAGTTTCATTCAGCTTCCATGGGACCTATTTATTAAAGTCTGTTAAGGGCATGGATTTGCATCTCAGGAGGTTCATTAAGCGCTCATCGCAAGTCCAAACCATGCGAAAAATGGCTAGTGTTGACAGGATTAGGTTTCGCCTATACAATTCCATGCAATGTACACATTTTATATAGAAATAACTAGGGTAACTAAACGAAAATCATGGACTGGTGCTGTAGATGAAATTCTCTTTTTTTGCTACACATCATGATATACTTCAACGGCCGCTTGTGCACATTACCCACTAGAGATATATATGGTGCACGGATAGAAGGGACGTTGTGCCATGGATGGGAGCTCCGCTCTTGACAGCTGCATAAAGCCGGAACACTGGTGAATACTGGCCCACTATTGTTACACAGGGAACTTGTGATTAACACAGGAGAGAAGTGAGACAGTAGCGCAGAGTAATTAAGCAGCTATGTTCCACACTAACAGCATCGCCATTCCCTCTGCACTGGGGAGAGAGTGCGCTGCTGGAGCAGCCAGAGCTTGGAGTCGCAGATGAAGCCCCTGAAGGTCACATGTGGCACCCGTGCTGCCTGTTGCTCACAAATGCCAAAGAAAGACAAAGATACCTCTCTCCCTTGCAAAAGCCCTATTTCGTGGACCTGAAGGAGGTGAGATGTCTAACTGTTAGTTTCCCTGCTAGAATTGCAGCAAATCTGGCAAAAACCAGATGTCAAACTGTGCGATTTAAAGAAAACCTGTGTTTTATTTAATGTCACCGGGCCTCAATACCTCATAGCCCACAGTACATATTATTACTTTGTGCTTGTAGTCCTTTCAAGGTTGCAATAAACACTATAGATATTCCTTGGCGGTATGCTGTTTGTAGACAGTGGTGCACTTCTAGTCATCAGATGGTTTAGCTCACACTGCTAGAGCTGCGGCCTAGAAAAGCAGTGGTTGTAGGTTCTAGTCCTTTTGGATCTGACACCATTTAGGTTGGTGACTTAGGCTTATCAACTCTATATAGTTGAAGAAATTCAAAGTATCCCCTCGAGACTCTCAACTTGCCAACTCAAGCGTAGTATCAAAATCTTTAAGTGGCTTTAAAAGCAGACTTCCAGCGACACAACATTTTAGGGGTGATCCCTTTATCAATGTACCTGTCGAAGGGGTTATCCCAGAATCATTAGGTCACTGTAAGTCTTCTATTAAGGACACTAAAAGATTTTGATACTACGCTTGCGTTGGCAAGTTGTGAGGGCAGAGGGGATACTTTTATTTTGTTTCAATCTTACATGGAACAGCAGGTCACTGTTTTTCTTCTCCTTGTACAGTACCAGTTGATGATTGTTCCAGAAAAAGAATACGTGAAGACGGATCTGGTGAGTGCAGATTGTGCCTCAAATACGTGGGTTTGTGATTAACTCTATAGTGTTGGTATTGAAATCCTTTTAGGAAGTATGGTTGAGGGCTCATTTAAATATACTTTTCATAGCCCTTAGCATACAGTGGCGGCCGCCTTTAGCCTCCTGCAGCAGTTTCGGCGTGAAATTTAAACTTGCGGGCAGATGCGGCATGTTCCGGCCATGTTTCGGCCTTTTTAGGCGCCGCGGGCGTTTTTCATTGTTTGGCGCTATTAGCGCTGTCTAGCCGTTCAGCGCTGAATGTGGGTGAACGCGTGAAAGTGCGTGGCATGCGGAGAACATCCCCAAATTTTTTCGGGGATGTAGGAGGATAAAAGGGGCCGCAGCAGTATGTCCCAGACGGGTACTTCAGGTGTACTCCTTTTTCAGCACAAGCATGTCTCCCTAATTTATTTGGAGGGATACACTGTATGTACAATTGGAAATACTACTAAATGTAAGTCTCTCTCCTCTGTTAAAAATCCACGCTCGGGGAGGCGCATGCGCGATGGCGAGGGGAACGGTTGTCTAATCGCGTAGCTCCCACCCCCGCCAAAGCACTTTTTCAAATAAAGCCAACCAAAACTATTAAATATACAGGAAAAGCAAGGGTACCGACGCAAGAACACACCGCGATGGCCCCGCCATCAACAAAAAAAAAGAACACTGGAGACCTGAGGAGGTATTTGAGCAGATCCTCATCCAGAGACGAGAGGGCAGAAATGGCGCCCGGCTCGGCACCAGGATCGGGTTCGGAAAGAGAAGAGGACCGAGAGGAGACACCCGAGCAACGGCCAGTGCGGCGGTGTGATTTTGACTGGCTGTACAACGACATGAAGTCGTTGTTCAGGGCCGAGATCCAGGAACTCCGACAGGAGGTACAAGGACTGGGAACGAGAACTGGGGTCCTGGAGGACAAGATGGTGGCGGTCTCCTCCACAATCAAAAAAACTGATAAACGGGTTGCATACCTGCAAAACCAGATCACAGAGCTGGCCGAGAGACAGGAGGATGCTGAGAATCGGGACCGGCGGAGCAACATTCGCATCCGAGGCATACCAGAGGATATAACCGACATTGAAGATTTCCTCACAAGATGGATGACAGGCCTGCTCCCGGACACCCCGGCAGTTGAACTAATGTTGGACCGATGCCACAGGGCCCTACGGAGCAAACCGCTGGCGAATGCACCACCCAGGGATGTGATCGCCAGGTTACACTACTACCGCACTCGGCAGGCAGTCTTTATGAAAGCCCGGGGAGAGGAAGCCTGTAAATTCGAGGGCATCTCACTACAACTTTACCAAGATTTGTCCCCCCTGACCCTGGCCAGACGCCTGAAGCTACAGCCCATAACCCGCCTCCTCAGGGACAAAGCCATCCGATACAGGTGGACCTTTCCGTTCGGCTTACTAGTCATCAGGAACGGAAAGGCCACCTCAATGAAAAACCTAGAGGAGGGGGAGGAATTCCTGCGTAGGCTGGGAATTACAACCGGAGAACCCAGGAGCCCCTGGGCAGAGAGAGAGCCGGACAATGAGTGGCAGCAGGCCGGCACATCCCGGAAAACCCGAGCCGCCAGTGAACCGGAGAAGGAGTGAAGTAGC
Source organism: Ascaphus truei (assembly GCF_040206685.1). NCBI lineage: Eukaryota > Metazoa > Chordata > Amphibia > Anura > Ascaphidae > Ascaphus > Ascaphus truei. The sequence goes on from NC_134487.1 coordinate 17,782,998, forward strand.
AGAGAAAGAACGCAAAATGCTCAGCTCCAATAAAATGTTGTATTTCAAGTTTTGGTTGCCTACAAGTTATGGTTTACTGTTGGGACTCTCAGGACTGCTAACAGAGTGAAGCGCCAAGTAATGGAGGTGGCATAGGCGATGCCACAACTCCTCTTATCGAAGGCGGGATGCACAGTTATTGTTCCACGAATCGAGATCTAACCCTGCAAAAGAAAAGACCTACCTGAAATCCCGGCGATAATGGCTGCCCCGCAACCCGGAAGAGACGCGTGACACGCACTCAGGAAAGATGGAGGCATCGCGCCTCATGGCGAGACACAAACAACCTGCACGGCCGGAAGAAGAAGAGCCCAGAGCGGGAAGACGTCCACTTCCGCCGACGTCCGGCGGTGAATGAACCAAGACCGGAAGGACGTCACCGGATATGGCCGGGCGGCCATCTTGGTAGAGGCGCCTTAATGGGAAAAGAGGAAATACGTCACGAGACGGCGCCGGAACAACCCAGAGACCAACGAAACCGGATGCCAGCGGCAGCATCTTCACAATGCGGCACTGCACCAAGGACAACGGAGCAGCGTCGCCCTGCCCGCAGACCCACCGGACGCAGACCCCCCGCCGGAAGATACCCCGGCCCCACATGCAGACGTCCCCCTGAAGGACAAGGCCCTGCCCCACTCATACCCTAGACAAGGGATTAGGATATATGTAGGGAAGTCAGGAGAAAGGGGAATACACCAGGGCGGCAAGGCAGGGAAGAGTAACACTGCACAGAGAGCAGCAGTAACACCACGAAGGGCCAAGTAGTCCTTTGCTCCAAAGTGAGGGGCCGGTAACGAAGGGGCCTAGAGAGAGCCAGCAAATCACGAAGGGCATAAAATACCATGGGATAGATAAGGGTCACAGGGCACTGAGACAGCACACGCCACACACAAGCCAAGCTAGGGGTGAAGCCCCCCACATAGATAGGGTACACATTTATACCAATTCAGCTTGCAGTCCTGAAGACGCCGGACGTTCACACTGTTTAGAACGAGTTACCATAAGTTTGGATAGGGTCCGATGGGGGGGGGGGGGGTGACCTCCTTCTTGCCGTCGCCATGAGTCTCCTCATGGATATCTGGGGGATAGACCCCAGGAGATCCATGCAAGACCCCGGTGGGCCGGGGAACACGGGTAAGGCTCACCCTCGCTCGGTCGGGGGTGGGCCCGCCCGAACCGGAACCCCACGTGGGGCAGTTCAGGGGCCCAGGGGATCTCGGTCCTCTGAGGTCGCCGAAAGTTACTCAAGTTTATTTGTTGTCTCCCCTATGTCCCCATTGTGTTTACCCCAGTGTTTTTCCCCTGCGCAGAGGAGCAGTATACAAAGCAGTTCGCAAGATCACACTCTGAGGAAGTTCATGCCCCCACTAGAAAGAGGTACAGCAGCAATTCCTACTGAAAACACCAATGGGTAAGGATTTTACAATATTATCCCACAACACAAAAGGTTTTAATAGCCCCCTAAAAAGAAAACTGGCATTCACAGACTACCGGAGGCAAGACCCCGATATAATACTTCTCCAAGAGACCCACTTCTCAAAGACCAGTTCCCCCAAGTTCCTAGATAGCAGATACAGAACGTGGCTCTCCGCAACAGCAAACGTAAAAAAAAGAGGGGTAGCAACCCTATTACATAATCGCCTGGCATTCAATGTCACGCTAACCAAAAAAGATAAGAACGGTCGCTTCCTGATAATAGTAGGCGAGATGGGAGGACAGCCCCTTACCATTGCTAATGTATACGCCCCCAACGAGGGAGCTGATACTTTCTTCACGAAATTCTTCACCATCCTCCATAGAGTGGCACAAGGCGGTGTAGTTTTGGGGGGCGATTTCAACCTGACGTTAGATCCCAAAGCCGATAGATGCACACCCAACGCACCGAAGCACACACAAAGTAGAGCAATCTGGAAACAAGGCCTAAAGACAAATAGGCTGGTAGATATATGGCGGGAACAACACCCAGGAGCAAAAGAGTACACATTCTACTCACACCCCCATGACAGATACAGCAGGATAGACTACCTCTTTGTGTCTAACAGAATGGTTTCGCAGATCTCCCATACGGGCATCCACGATATTTCATGGTCAGATCATGCACCAATTGAGCTGCGGTGCACAGACTTCAGACTAGACAGACCAGGAGCGACATGGAAGCTTAATGAATGCTTGCTAAAAATCCCTGAAATTGAAACAGAAATAAGGGATAAAATCAGGGTCTATTTTGAGGAGAATGTCGGTAGCGTGACATCCCAATCCACCCTATGGGAGGCCCATAAGGCAACTCTCCGCGGAGAACTCATGGGGATAGCTAGTAGGCGGAAAAAAGCAAGGGAAAAGAAAATTCTGATCCTCCAATCCGAACTATCAGCCCTCTCCGCCCTACACAAAACTACCAAACAAGCGCAGACCTTACAGGCCTGGCGTGACACTAAAACTAAATTGCATCTGTTGATGTCCTCCCGAGCTGAAAAGGAGCTGACCTGGTCTAGGCGACAATTCTATGAGAAAGCGAACAAGCCAGATACCCCACTTGCCAATAAACTCAAAAATTGTAACCGTAACTTCCATATTCAGTCCATTCGTACTAAGAACGGTGACCTTACTTCTGATCCTAAACTAATTGTAGAGGAATTCAAACAGTACTATGAGACCCTGTATGACGGGGAAAAGGTCTCCCATTGTGAGAACACTCATAGGCAGCTGAGGACATTTCTATCTGAGGCAAAACTACCCAGACTGGGCAGATTGGAAAGGGAGGCATTACAGGCAGACTTCTCAGGTGAGGAGATCTCAGAGGTAATAAAAGCACTAAAGCCAGCCAAAGCCCCGGGCCCGGATGGCTTCTCTAATTTGTATTATAAAAAATTCAGATAAACCTTAGTACCTCACCTGGCCCGACTATTCAATTCATTTTTAGATGGTGCCCCTATTCCTAGCCAAATGCTCCAGGCGTCTATAACAGTGATCCCTAAACCAGGAAAGGACCCAGCAGACTGTAAAAGTTATCGGCCAATATCTTTGATCAATTCAGACACGAAAATCTTCTCCAAACTATTAGCCAACCGTCTGAATTCGGTGATGCCGAAGCTGGTTCACCCCGATCAAGTAGGATTTATATGCGGTAGGCAAGCTACGGACAATACCAGACGGATAATAGATTTAATTGATTTGGCACAGAAAAAACACATCCCGTCTATGGCATTAAGTTTAGACGCTGAAAAGGCCTTCGACCGCATTGATTGGCCCTACCTTACAGAGACGCTGCGAGTGTTTGGCATAGGGGGGAGAATGATGGGCGCTATTCTGGCTCTCTATAGGGATCCGAGGGCGAAGGTCAGACACCAGGGCTTCCCCTCGGCAGACTTTCCAATAAAGAGCGGCACCAGGCAGGGATGCCCCCTGTCCCCACTTATTTTTGCATTATGTATAGAACCCCTAGCGGCACATATCCGCAACTCTCCAGATATAACAGGTATACAGATAAAAGATCAGTCACATAAAGTGGCCCTGTATGCAGATGACATTATCCTAATGTTGTCCAAACCCCTTACCTCCCTGCCAAATGTCTTCAGCTTACTAGACGAATTTAATAAGATATCGGGGTTCAAAATCAATCAGACAAAATCAGAAGCATTAAATATCAACCTGCCAAAGGTCACCGAAAAATTAATAGAACTGAATTTTAATTTCAAATGGCAAGCATCCTCCATTAAATATTTAGGTATCTATATCACCAAAGAATATTCAGCCCTATACAAAGCCAATTACCCCAGACTAATTAGGACTTTAAGGGAGGATCTTCGGATCTGGTCAGGCCACACAATCTCGTGGATCGGCAGGATCCAATGCCTTAAGATGAATCTCCTACCCCGAATCTTGTATCTGTTTCAGACCCTCCCGATACAAGTGATCAGGGATGACATCCTCCGCTTGCAGTCCTCTATGGTGAAATTTGTCTGGGGTAATAAAAAACCACGAATAAAAAGTAGCATCCTCACGAGGCCAACAGTTAGAGGAGGATTGGGGGTACCTTGCTTGCTATCATATTTCAAAGCGGCGCAATTAACCCAAATTATTCAGTGGCACATGCACCCAAGCCTACGCAGATGGGTGGAGCTGGAAAAAGCATGTTGTGATCCTGTAGAGATACAGGACCTAATTTGGCTACCCAAAAAGACATATCTGACAGTGAGTGAGCCGCTGGCCGCAGTGAATAGCTCGTTGGCGACCTGGGAGAACACCAAACACAAGTGTGCACTGACAACCCAGCACACACTAATGACCCCGATTATGGGGAACCCTGATTTCGCTCCGGGTCTGTCATGCAAGAACCTTGCAGTTTGGAAAGCAAAAGGTATCACCAGATTACTACACCTGGAGAGACATCAAAATATTAAATCATTCGAACAAATCCGGGACAAAACAGAGATGCCCCACTCCGAATTCTTTAGATATCTCCAGGTGCGAGCATTTTACGCTAAAATCCCCAAACGCCCTAAACGCACAAATTTTGAGCAGCTGTGTTCCAGAGGCACGGACACTACGGGACTCACTTCTCGGATATACGGAGAGGTGGTCTGTCCTGGACGAGACGTAGACATTAAGTTAGCATACAGAACCAGGTGGGAAACGGACTTGGGGGAGACATTAGAAGACAAGGACTGGTCCACTATAGTACTGGCAGCAGCGAAAAGCTCCATATGCACCACCTTGAAGGAGAATGCATATAAAGTCCTAATGAGGTGGTACCTCACCCCTACACGATTAGCAAAGTTTGTTACAGGGTACCCCCCATTGTGCCCAAAACAATGTGGGGAACAGGCAGACTTGCTTCACATGCTGTGGGGTTGCCCCAAAGTGGCTCCTTTATGGGAGGAAATCCAAGATTGGCTAACGAGTATTCTCGGACAGTCGGTCCCCCTGGACCCTTGGCTGTTCCTGCTGGGCAGGCGCACTCGGGGAATAGGCAGACCGGCGCAAAAATTGATTGCACATTTTGCAACAGCCATGCGGTGCGAACTCGCAGCCATGTGGAAGCTCCCAGACTTACCCACCATTCCGGAAATTCGAAACAGAATTTGGTACATTTGCCGGATGGAGCAGTTGACAAGCCTGGTCAACGACACCGGCACAAATTTCTTGAAAATCTGGACCAAGTGGCTTGACCACTCGGACATTCCAGGGGTGAGTGCCACCACCATCATGCCATAATACATCTAAATGCATTCTCCTACGAGGGGCCAGTACAGACGGCAATAATAGGGGTACAGGTAGGGATGACATCCATGGATCTCCCGCAACTGAGAGCTGCTTCTAAGTGGGACAGAAAGAGGTGAGACGGTGAACAGGTAGAAGACACTGAGCTCCCCCCCCCCCTCCCCCTTCCCCACCTTCCCTTTTGTATGTCTGTGTGATGTGTCCTATATGTGAGTTGGTCTACCCAGTTTGTCCTTGTAAAACCGGAGGAAAGTGGGAATGAGAAAAGTTGGATGTTAGTACATTAAAGCTGCAGTTCAGTCTATATCCTGCATGTGTGTTTTTTTTAATAAATCAGTTCTGTAGTAAGAAATAATACTTTTAGCATTTTCTGTTTTTAAAAAAACAACTTTGAAAGACCAATTTTCTTGTATTCTATTTTAACAAGCATTTGCTAAGGCACTGCCCCTTCATGGCCTGTCACAAACCCAGGCACACCCCTTTGTCAGCACTGCCCTCCCTCTCTCTAAACGTGCACTAGCATCTGGTCACATGATCTTCCTCATACAGTAGTACATTCAAGGAAGCTGGAGAAAAGGGATCAGCCATGCATAGCAGCTCGGATAGGCGATTTCAAACTTATTACAGTGTTTATTCCATTCATTGCACGTGTATATAATGTAAAATTGTAATAATTCCATTTATAGCAAACGTGTATATGTGAATATTATTTAGATGTATATGTATGTTACTGAAATGTGGAGTGAGTGTGTAGGTAAATACACACAATACACTTCCACTGCATATATATATATATATATATATATATATACTGCTGCGGCACAGTTTATTCGAGCATTTGCCCGTTCTGTGCCGCAGCAGTAGCCTGGCGCGCGCCCGAGTGTGACGGGCGCGCGCCGAAGCAGCGGAAGAGCGCCCTCCGATCGGGGCGCTCTCCCTCCCGCTGCCGGGTCCGCCGGGTCCCCCGGAACCCCCTGCCGCCGTCCCGCAGATCGCGGGACACCAGGGCTCCCTCGGGGAGCCCTGGACGCGCGTGCAGGGGGCGCAGGCTCCCGAAGACGCGTGACCGCGCGTCTATGACGCGCGGCACGCCGAGGGGCGGCCACTAGCAAGCCGGGAAATCTCCCGGCTTGCGGATCTGGCCGCACTGCGATAAAGTGTGTCGCCAGTGTATATATATATATATATATATATATTATATATTATATATGTATGTATATGTGAAGTTATGTGAGTAAAAAAGTGACAAAAACTCTCCATAGCAAGGCAAATAGCAAATGGAAATATTACTGTATGCTCATTTGTATGTATATATATATATTTATATACACACACACTTCAAATACGGATAGTGATTCACGTAAATGATATATATATTCACTTTCTGGGAGTATAAGAGTGACTGTCCTGTTGTTCCTTTTTTTGTATCCATCATTGAATGGTATGCACCCTCTCTTTACGTTTATTTTATACTAGCTGAGAGACCCGGCGTTGCCCGGGATGTAATGTTCCCGCTCCTCTCTCTCTCCTCACCCCTCCCCCTCTCTCTGTTTGTCCCCCATTCACATCAATCCAGTTCCCCCCCTCCCTCCTTTACAGCTTCATGCAGTGTGTGTGCGTCAGTCATTGTGTGTGCGTCAGTCAGTCAGTGTGTGTGCGCGCGCGTCAGTGAGTCTGACGCAGAAACACAAACACACACACAGACTGACTGACGCACACACACACACACACAGTCAGTGTGTGCGTGTGTGTGTGCCTCAGTCAGTCAGTGTGTGCGTGCGGCAGTCAGTCAGTCATTCAGTCAGTGTGTGGGTGTGGGGGTGTGCGCGCGCGCGTCAGTAAGTGTGTGTGTGTCAGTCAGTGTGTGTGTGTGTCAGTCAGTGTGTGTGTGTGTGTCAGTCAGTGTGTGTGTCAGTGTGTGTGTGTGTGTGTGTGTGTGTCAGTGTGTGTGTGTGTGTGTGTGTGTGTGTCAGTGTCAGTGTGTGTCAGTGTCAGTGTGTGTGTGTGTGTGTCAGTGTATGTGTGTGTGTGTGTACCATTCATTGTGTGTGTGCGCGCGCGCGTCAGTCTGTGTGTGTGCGCGCGTGGGTGTGGGGGGGTGCGCGCGTGTGTCAGTCAGTGTGTGTGTGTGTCAGTGTGTGTGTGTGTGTGTGTCAGTGTGTGTGTGTGTTTGTTTGTGTCAGTGTGTGTGTGTGTATCAGTGTGTGTGTGTGTGTGTGTGTGCAGCAGTCAGTGTGTGTGTGTGCAGCAGTCAGTGGGTGTGTGTGCAGCAGTCAGTGTGTGTGTGTGTGTGTGTGTGCGCGCGTCAGTCTGTGTATGTGTGCGTGTGGCTGTGAGGGGTTGTGTGCATGCGGCTGTGAGGGGTTGTGTGCGTGCGTCAGTATGTATGTGTGTGTGTCAGTCAGTGCGTCAATCAGTCAGTGTGTGTGTGTGTGTGCGTGCGTCAGTCAGTCAGTGTGTGCGTGCGTCAGTGTGTGTGCGTGCGTCAGTCAGGGTGTGTGCGTGCGTCAGTCAGGGTGTGTGCGTGCGTCAGTCAGGGTGTGTGCGTGCGTCAGTCAGGGTGTGTGTGTGCGGCTGTCAGTGTGTGTACGTGTGGCTGTCAGGGTTTGTGTGCGTGCGCCAGTCAGGGTTTGTGTGCGTGCGCCAGTCAGGGTT